>NW_026250441.1:0-190864 GCF_024521635.1 Tricharina praecox | reverse complement strand
CCTAACCCTAACCCTAACCCTAACCCTAACCCTAACCCTAACCCTAACCCTAACCCTAACCCTAACCCTAACCCTAACCCTAACCCTAACCCTAACCCTAACCCTAACCCTAACCCTAACCCTAACCCTAAGTGTCCGATAATCGGTGCCGTGGTGAACCTAGACTTCAGCTCCTCGAAGGCCAGTTCCATTTCTCCTGTCCATCTCCAATCCTTCCCTTTTTCTTTTGTGCTCTCGGTCAAGGGTCTCGTGATCTTTGAGAAATCCTTGATGAAGCGCCTGTAAAAATTGGCGAACCCAAGAAAGGCTTGTACTTCCTTCAGGGACCGCGGCGCCTCCCACGAGAGCACAGATTCCACCTTGTCCTTAGCCATCTCAATTCCATCTTGGGATATCACGTATCCTAGGAACTCGACTCTGCCTGTCGACCAGACACACTTCTCTGGTGAGATTGCCAACTTATTTTCTTACAACCTCTTTAGTACCTCGATGACTATCTTGTCATGCTCCTCGTGCGTCTTAGCATAGATGAGGAGGTCATCGATGTACGCGACCAGTCCCAGGTCCATATCTTCTGCTGCTCGTTTGTCTCTGGGTGGAACTCAAGATATTCTTCGACTGAGTCCCACCATGGACGGAAGGCTGTCCTTTGCTTGCTGTAATAAAGTACACTGGGAAAGTACTATACCACTCGACCAAAAGGTATTTTGATGGCTGAAGACCATCATCCCAGTAGCTACTTAAGGTCAGGATTTCTGAACTGTGACACTTGCCATCGAACGACTTGGGCTCTTTCATCTTAAGCTTGATGGCCCTCGGGTTCGATGCGGAGACGGCAGCAGCGATGATCCGAGTGAAGCGACTCTCTTCATCTTCGTCGTTTTCTCTTGGTAGTGGAGCGTTTCGGTGACGGGGCGGCGAACGACGCGGCAAGGGGATGGAATCGTCATCATCCAATGGTTCCTCACCCGAGGGATCACCTCCAAGGTTAGTCACCAGACGTCTTGGGGGTGGAGGAGGAGGGGACATTCCTGCACCTGCCGGAGTTTCCCTTGTCGCTGATCTTTCTGCCCGCGATCCTCCTCTTGGTGTGGTGTTTACCCACTCTGGGGCCTTTTCCTTCGCCTTTCCTGTCCTTACCTCTACAGCCTTCAATTTTTTCTCTGCTCGAGCGATTTTTTCCTTGATTCGCTGTTGCTCTTTGTAGAGGTATTCTGCCTTCTCTTCCTGTTTCCCTGCCCATATTTCCACGTTGCGGTTATACACCGCTTGCTCCCTGCGTTGTTCGACTTGCGCCGTTGCGAGGAACACGATGGCATCTTGTAGCCGAGCGTTTGCGACGCTTTTCAGTTCGCGGTTGTCTTCGTCTTTCTGGTTACGTTCTCGAATGACTGCCCATACGTCGCTGCTCAGGGCGTGCGTCGCGTTCGCTACCGTTGAGAGCTCGGTTCGAAGCCATTCTGTATTCATTTCGGCATTGTGAGCGTAGAGGTTGTACACATACTTGACCCCATCGCAGAGTTGTTCGTAGTTCCTTCTGATTTCCTGCATTCGGGAGTCCTCTTCGTTGAACTTCTGATCGCATGCTTGGTAAAGTTGGCGCAGGTCTCTTTGTGCCGTTTGGTATTGGTGGTTCATCAGCCTGAGCCAGGCTGCCGGGTTTCGTACTTCGACGGTTTCGGATGCTTGCGGGATGCTAACGAGCGCATTGCTCAGGGTCTGAGGAAGTTCGAGGCGGAGCATGTCGAGGTTTGAGGAGGACATTTCGTTAGAAATCGGTGACTGTAACCTTAAGATTATAGTGTGAGACTGGAACGAGTTCAGGTCGTCGGAGTCTATGGTATTATCGAGTATAGAATAAAAGTCCGGGATTTCGATAATTCACAACGGAATAAGCTAAAGGAGGTTTCTTCGATGGTTTGTTCGGTGCGATGATTGTAGTTTGGTTCGGTTGCCCGCTCGGTTCGACTTATAGCCGTGCCGATCCTCAGCACGTGATTTCTCTAGAGTGCGGCCTAACGTAGCTCTGTTGCTTCCTTTGCATCAAAGTTCCGCGGCCTAGCCTCGAGTCGTCGTCAGCTCTCTTCGGATAGTCTTCTCGACTAGGCAGGTGGTAAGCACCACGCGACCAAGATAGATTGGAGTTTCCGAGCAATTATCTCCCTCATGCGCCGCCAGATTTCTTCGCTCGAAGTTCTCTACCCCCATCGGTCGATGTTCGATTCTCTCGTCATAACAGTTTTTTCCTGGATCGGAGTTCCTACTATGGGGCCCTATGATCGGAGATCTCAAAGTCCTCTGGACTGTTATCCCGATCTCCCGCATCTCCGATCACTGTCTAGACTCTGGAATCCGTTTGCTCTCTCCTTCCTATCTTGTCCTCGATCGCTTCTAACTATCCTTTCGGCTTGGAACTCTATTCTAATCACCCGAACTATCTAATCACATTTCTTGGGACCGTCGTGACCTCCGATACCTATCGGGGTGTCACAACGGTCTTGTTCGGGTGTGTTGGTTGCTGCCAACCGGAGCTCTTCGGGTAGGTTGTCCGGTTTCAGGACTGCCTGCTGGTTGGCAAGCAGTCTTTCATCCCCTTCTTTGGGGAGGTCTCCTGACCTCCTGGTCAGTGCATCCGGTTTTCCTCCCGCTTTGCCTGGTCGGTAGACAATCTTGAAATGGAAACGGGAAAGGAACTCTGACCATCGAGCTGGTAGTCGGTTGAGTAGTTTCGTTGTCATAAAATACTCCAGATTCTTGTGGCCGCTTAGGACTTGGATGGGGTGAGGAGCGCCCTCCAGAGGTGGTCTCCACTACTCAAAGGCGCGGATGATTGCAAGGAGTTCTTTGTCATAGATCTCGTAGTTGCATTCTGCGAGGGAGTGTTTCTTGGAATAGAAAGCCACTGGGTGCAGGATTCCCTCGTTGGTGTACTGAGATAGGACTCTGGCAGAGACGTAGTCGGAGGCATCAGTTTCCACTACTATCTGCCGATCGTAGTCGAAGTGCAGGATGATCGGGGCCGAGGTGAATGCTGTTTTTAGTTCGTCGAATGCTTTCTGCTGTTCCGGTCCCCACATGAAGGGAACATACTTTCCATCCTCCTTCTTGGTCAATGCTGTCAATGGGGATACCACCTTGGAATAGTCTTGGATGAATCGCCGGTAGAAGTTCGCAAATCCCAGAAAGCATTGCACATCGGTGACGGTACTCGGCTCCTCCCATTCCAGTATGCAGGAGACTTTCGCTGGGTCCATCTTGATCCCGTTTGTTGTAATGATCAGTCCCAAATACTTGACTTCTGTCTGGTGGAAATGACATTTTTCGGGTTTGAGATGTAGACCGGCTGCTGATAAGGCCTGAAGTACTTTCCTGACATGTTTCCGGTGTTCATCTAAGGATCCGCTGTAAATGAAGACGTCATCGATGAATGCGGTACAGAAGTCGTCGAGGAACGGGCGTAGCACATCGTTGATCAGAGCTTGGAAGTCGGCAGGGGCGTTGGTGAGGCCGAAGGGCATGACGAGGGATTCGAAGAGCCCGTAGCGTGTCCGGAAGGCAGTTTTCCACTCTTCTCCTTCCGCCATCCGCACAAGGTTGTAGGCACCGCGGATATCCAGGGTGGTGAAGTATTTTGCCCCGGATAGCCGCATCAGAGTTTCTTGGAGAAGTGAGAGTGGGTACCTATTCTTGATTGTTCCTTCGTTCAGGCCCCTGTAATCCACACACAGGCGTAGGCAGCCATCCGATTTCTTGACAAACAGGATTGGCGATGCTGCTGGAGAGGAAGAGGCACGGATGAAACCTTTGCTGAGGTTGTCGTCAAGTCATTCCTTCAGTGCGACAAGCTCCGTTTTCGAAAGTGAGTACAGTGGTCCGTATGGTGACGTAAATCCCTCCTTGAGTGGAATCTTATGGCCGTAGTGTTGGTGCGGGGGCAAGTTCTGAGCAAGTGCTTCAGAGAACAGCGGTAGGAATTCTTGGTATTCGTGAGGGATATTTGCCGTGGGGTCCTTGTTTCCTTCCAGTGCACCGTTGACCTCGGCAAGCGTGGTGTTGAAAATCGTGAGGCTCTCCTTGTTGACCAGTTCTTGGAATGACTCCATCTGTAAGGCTGAGATTCTGACTGTGCTTTCCCTTGAAAGGTTAGTGCATTCTTGGTGATTCTTCCTTGGGGGAGACGTAATGTAGCGGGCCACGATGTCGCCGGCCCCCGCGCTTACCGCTGGCTCTTGCTGAGCTGCTTTTGACGCGAGAGCGTAGGTGGATACGTCAGGCGGGTCGGTGGTGATTCCATGTGCAACTGTGGGCACCGCATCGCAATTGGCTGTGCAGTATTGGGAGCCGAAGGTGAGGGTTCGGGAGCTGAACCGGATGGCCACATCGTGGAGGTCCATCCAGGGAATTCCGAGTACAACGGGGTAGTGGCCTAGTTTGGTGACAAACATAGGGATTTGCTCGTGGTGTTCCTGTATGGACAGGGTGGTGGTGGCAACATGTGTGATGTCGCCTGACTCGATGGGACGGCCATCGTTGACTTCGAGACTTCGCGGGGATTTCAGGGGTACGAGGGGTAGGTGGTGATGGCGGGCGAAGTCTTTGTCTACAAATGCAATTCCGGTTGCCCCAGAGTCGATCAGCGCATGCGTGGCAATAGTTTTGTCACCAAACGAAAGGTTACACAATACAACAAGATGTTTTCCTTCCATTGATGATTCTTCCACAACCATTCCTGACACTGAGAGACTAGACAAACGAAAAATAGGGGACATAGGAGACAAAGACTTATCCTGGGTACGACCAACAACAGTGCCATCAAGCGGTTGTTGGTCCAGGCTTTTCCCGACTGCTGGGAGGTCTCGCCGCAATCCTGGTTGCAGTTGTGATAGGTGTGAGTTGGGGTGGTGTTGGTGGGCTGGGCTGACTCCAGCCGGGCCACAGCTGCTCGGAACGGATTTCGGTTCTTGTTGGGGCAGTGCCTGGCCATGTGGCCACTTCCCCCACAGTACAGGCAGTGGCCTTCGCGGAGTCGGGCAGCACGCTCTTGGTCTGGGATCCTGCGGCTATTGGCACTCAAGTCCATGGCTCCGGGGGCCGTTCCTGTGGCAGTGGTCGTCGCGGGCATGGTGTTGTAGGTGGTGTGCCTGAGCGGAGCCGTTGGGTGTGGGGCGCTACTCTGCCGAGGGGGGTTGGTGGTGCGGCGTCCCTCACGAAGTTGGAGGGCACGCGGCTCGGAGTCAAGGCGTTGACAGAGTGCCACAAACTCATCGTAGTTGAGGCCCTGAGTACGGCCCACAAGTTGATGGTGGAGTTCGATGGATACTCCTTCTCGCAGCGCGTCAGGTTTCGCATGCTCGTCCCAATTGAGCTTGGAGACAAGCATCTGGAATTCCGCAAAGTAGGAGATGAACTCCTTATTGCCTTGTTTCAAGTGGTGTAGCTTGGCTCGAGCGGTGGCCGCTGGGTCAGGGTCACCAAATGCGTTGTTCAGGAGTGTGATGATCGCATCAGCGTCGGTGAGGGTGATGTTGTGATTCTCGATGTACGGCAGGATCTGGGCTTGGGCGCGGCCTTCCAAGCGGTTGAAGGCATAGGCCATTCGGAGTGCTGGAATTGGGAAACGGGCTGGGTCGCTGTACAGCTTGAGTCAAAGTTGCGCAACGAACCCTTCCAGTTTCTCGCGTGTTCCGTCGAACATGGCTGGCTCTGGGACGCGCTCAGCGCGTCTTGGAGGTTGGGTTTCGACGGTTGCGAGGCGGTTGGCGATGCGGCGGGCGTCAGCAAGTTGTTCTTCAAGGTCGTCGAATCGCCAGGTCGGTACGGCTATTGGGGACTGGGTGATTGCGCGGGTGAGGATTCTGAATTCATTGTACAACCCCATCAGGGTTGCATCATCGGCGGGTACATCATGATTGACGATGATCTCGAGTTGTTCGTAGATAGCGGCAGGAATTTCTCGGTAGAAGGGGGGTGCCACTGGTACTTTGTCCTGCTGGGGGACGCCGGGTACCTGAGTGTTGGTGGCCATGGTAGTTCGCTAGGTGGAGAGATAGGGGACGCAACAAAGTGTAACGGCACGGTCGGGCAAGGCTCCAGGTAGCGAAGCCGGGCTGGGGATCGGGTTCTGGGTTCGGTAGAGGCAAGACGGGTTCAGGGGACAAGGTGAGGCAGGACTCAGTGCAGACGGCAACTGAGAACAGAGGCAGGGACAAGGACTACGGCGCAGACGGCAGCCGAGGCAAGGACAGAGGTAACAGTGATTGAATTAACAAGTTGTTGCGTGATGAACTAAGTACAGAGGGGCAACGGCCCGTTTATATAGGAAACCCTCCACTTCTTCCCGCAACCTGACAATGACCGTGGGCGTGTGCCAGACCCTGAGAAATCCACCTTGCAAGTACCCCCACTTCCGTGACTCATACCCTGCGCAGCCGCACTACCCCTGCTTCCTGCACACAGCCCCAATCTCCTGCGACTGATTGCTCCGCTATCCCTGCTCCCTACACACAGCCCCAAATCCTCTGCGACTCATCCTTGCACTGCCGGTGCACTGCCTCTGCACTGCCCCCCAACTCTCCCGATCCTTGTGCCGACCCTCCCTTCGCCATTCCATCGCGAGCCGTGACATTGGGGCTGTTTGCAAGGAGCAGTGATAGCGCAGGAGTGAGTCGCAGAGGATTGGAGCTGTGTGCAGGAAGCAGGGTTAGTCCGACTGCGAAGGGTATGAGTCACTGAAGCGGGGTGATGGCCAGGTGTATTTCCCAGGGAGTGGCACACACCCACGGTCATTGTCACGTTGCGGGAAGAAGTGAAGGTTCTGCTATATAAATGGGCCGTCGCCTCTGTGTACTTAGTTCTTCACGCAACAGCTTGTTGATTCAATCACTGTTACCTCAGTTCTCACCTCAGCTGCCATCTGTGCCGTAGTTCCTGTCTTCACCCTTGTTTCTCGGTTGCCATCTGCACTGAGTCCTGTCTTGCCTCCTCTCCCAATCTTGCCTCGCCCTTGTCCAACCCAGTTCCTGTTCACCTACCCACCCATCTCCGCTACCTGGAGTCCAGCCCGACCGTTCTGTTACACCAGAGCATCACCCAAAGGGCATTTGCAACAGAGTTCCCTACGACACAGTTTTCCGATCACGTGCTTAGGTGTAGGTGTAGACTATATGGTTGCTGGACTAGTGTCACGGAAAAACTCAACACCAGCACAACCAGAACACTGAACAACTACCGACGATACCCCTCAAAATTATGCCGCTGTGAACTATCGAAATCCCTCACTTTTATTCTATACTCGATATCAATCAATACTCTGACATCCCGAAACCGTTTCAGTCTCACAACTCTGACGTGCCGAAACTGTTCCAGTCCCGCATAATGCGACAAGCAGAGCACCGCAATGCAAAAGCGAAGAAGGCACAAAATGACTTCTGTGCCAATCACCTATAGGTTCAGTATACAAAGTATCTGAAAATTTGTGAATTTCCAGACCCATCCAAGAGTTGCTCGCCCTAGAGATCTATGAAGTTAGAAAACGCACACCTAGCTTTGATGAGACTTTTTAGATGCCATTGCAGGCATATTCAAAGCTCCTTTCTTTTCATAAATAATATGTTTTACAAATTTTCTATAGATTTGCTCGGAAACATCTTCTACTATTCCGGCATATTTTCTAATTGGACCATAGCTTGAAAGTTCTTACCCAACAGCGATGGCAGCTACATGCTTCGTTATTTATAAGACTGTTGAGAGAGTATTGGTGGTACCTGAAGAGATACCGCAGACGGATACTATCCGTCTCAAAAGTGTTCTCCAACTGAGAGAGTTGGATGAGTAACTGAGGCAACAGCTGCACACAGCAGATGAAATGATGGAGGCAAGTTGGACCGATGAAGAAAATGATCGCACGGTAGTGGAAAATTGGATGGAAGTTGTCATAGAAGTTGTTGAACCTCTTACACATGTATTGCCGAAGGAAATTTTCAAGAACCACGGAAGGCCTTGAGAGTTATAATTGTGTACATAAATATGATAGAGTTTCTTGTCTCCTCCTTTCTCCTCTCGTCGCCGGGGGTGCAATAGAAGTTCTCGCCGTTGCGTGCAATTGAATTTCTCGTCGTCGCGTGCCAAAGTTTCTCGTCGCTGGACGTGCAATGGAAGTTCTCGAAGGAACCGCATTGCCCATGGCCGACCAGCAAACAACGTCACACCCAGGTTACAAGACGTGTACCTTGGGGATCCCAACGAATGTCTGGTCGAGGGAAACAGATGGATACTGACTGCTCTAGTCCAGCAAATCCTCGCCCTGGAGGGCACTCTGTCACCGGGCCCTAACACTGTTCTGTCCCGACAGAAAACTCCCATGCCTGCGCTGGCATACTTTCGGGGATACTCTCCGGAGAGCTCTCTGACAAGCTCGCGGGCATAATCTTGCGCGTACTCGCGCATTCTCGCCGGCATGCTCTGGACTGGACTCTCGGTCAAGTGCGATGGTCGGCTCTTGGGTGTGCGGATACACAGAACCATCTAGATTGGTAGCGCATGGGAGACTCGGAGATTCCAGTACTGATACCGTCATGCAGAGTGCCATAGCTAAGGGAACATGAAGGCGCGGATTCGCGGAACGCCAGCGTGGCGCCCCGTCAGAACGAGTCAAACGCGGAAGGACCTCAATACGCGCTGGAGGCAAACGGTGATGACAAGTTCCCCCGACAAGATGCCATCCACTGGTGATCTGGAATGGACCGACGATGGGGCATTCATAAAGCTTTGGGTAGGCCTGGAAGCAGTCCATCCGAACGGAAGACGATTGAGGGCCCGGCGACACGGTCTCGTCCGGGGCGATGAGTTGTCAGACTAGCCCGGTCCTGTCCTGTGTCAAAAAGCCTGGGCCTGGGAATGTTCAGTGCGGAAGCGGCTGGCTACTACATCGGTATCGGCTTTCCCACAACCGCACTTCGTTCGTTTCATCATGGTCTACTCCCTCGTTTCAACTCCTGTGCAGCTTCTTTCTTCTGAAACCCGAAATGGTCTTTTTATTTCGCCGACCGTGCCCCGTTCTGGCCAGTGGCGGCGGGGCCCCCCGCTGGATATGTAGGTTGCGATCGTAAGGAAGCTCTACCATGTCGATGACCTCTAGTTTCTCTAAAAGCGTTTCGTTTTGCCGGACGCTTTGTGTTTCGTGCGCACTGTTTCTGTGGCAGTATTCGCTATCATCTAAAAGTGGTGCGAACCAATTCATGCGCTGCGACCGGGGGTTGCAAACCACTCCTTAATAGCAATCGAAGCAACATCGTTCAGTCGTTTCTGGCTCAGTACAAATTACACATCACCACCTCCATCCATTAAAACTGAACGGGGAAAACACTGCGGTCGTCGACCGTCGACCGTCGCCAAACGTAAATGCTGCGTTTGGCGTGGCGCCCCGTCCAAGCTCAATTTCGACTTTACCGGTAGGTGTACCCGTTGGGAGGTGATATATAGGCGATAATAGTGTTCCTCATGTCATATCCCCCCTTCCATTTAGACGAATCTACACAGCGCAATTCCGCCTTCTCTCTCCGACCGGCATTCGAAGAAACTAAAATCCCGACATGCAGTGCAAACCACGCTTCCCAGCGATCACTTACCTAACCCAAAACCTACCTTGGCACCCAGTCGGCGAAAAACACCCCACGTTTCGCCGATACTATCGATCCCTGAGTTAATCCTCCATACGACGAGATTCGCTTTCATATCATCACCGATCCCCCGCCGAACCGAGCCTGCCTCCCAAGTAGGTGATCTTGTACTTCCCCAACCTCACCCATCGACCTTCCGGGCGGCGGTTGCGGTCGCAATCCTGTGCACCGGATCCGTAGCCGAACCCTGCCAGGCATCGTCATCAAGGGCTGTTGAATATACTGGTACAGGCAGCAAGCAAGTAGTTGCGATATCCCTCTAAGTACGTTGTCGTCGTAGGAAGGCGTGAGATGTTAAACATGTAGTGTTTCCGTTGCTGGGGATGGGAGTAAGGTGTGGATGTTCGGGTTGATTCTATCTTGAAAGCCTTCTCGAAACTGCAGAAGAAACATTGTACTCGCGGAATAACAGATTCAGTCATACCGTGTGTACAATAAAAGCGGGGGCGAGAATTCTGGATAAGCGGGCCCGGCAGATCATGGAGGTCCTGCAGAACGTTAACCAATGTGGCCGCACGGCGCAAGCGATGAAATTGCAAGCTAGACGAGGGAGCCAGCGAAGTAATTGAATGTCCATTCGGAGAGGCTGATGGCAATCTGTTGATGAGCGACGGGCGTCAAAACAACTGATCGCTGAGTCTGAAGAACGTTTTCGTCTCGAGATCGTTACATAGTAATGACCGTTAGATGACACGCGAATAAAAGGTTCTCGCCTTAACTTGCTGCGTTACCGAGAGTTTAATAGTTGACTCTGAATATCTATAACTACTACTGTATGTGATGGCTAATGAATCCTCCAGCTCTTCCCACAGTCAATATCTCCATTCAGTCTCCAGTCCGGGCCATGCTATGCGTGGTTATAGTTCAAACAGCCGAACCCAAAGCCATCACTATCTCAACCACACGATCCGATGATTTTCCTACGTGCAGGTTCCCTTCATATTAACTCTCAGAGTACATTCTCAGAAGCTGCCAGCTATCTTTGCCACCCGTTCACCAGTGCCGCTGTCAAACCTCATGGCTATGGCCACCCCCAGATTAAATATGCATGCCCCCGCAAAGCCGAATAGTCCGAGTCAACAGTTCAAAATGCAGCCAGTGGAAGGCGATTCTCTTTCGGCACCCCCAGTCATCCGTTCGTTCTCTTGCCTTCCTAATATTCTCTTGACGAGAAAATAAAAAGCATTTCCTCTTTCGCTATTTTCTTCTTCTGACAGTACGTACAAGCAAACATGAGTGGCCACCGCAAGAATCGCTCCTCGATGGAGAAGTTTGACGCAACGGCGGTCCATACGGAGGTTGTTGAGCAGCTGAAAGAGCAGGCTCTAGGGACCGTTAGGCTGTACGATGAGAACAATACTTTGAGGCTCATTCCCGTGCCAACTGATGATCCGAATGGTATGCGCAGTGGTGGGGGTCAGTGATGATGATACGGATAGCTGACGAACTTGAAAAAGATCCCCTTAACCTCCCCATGTGGAGGAAACATATGATCCTCGCCACTATGATTCTTTGTAAGTTTCCGGCACCTACCAACTGCACTACAACGGCTTACCAACTATGATACAACACAGATGGTGTCGCTGGATTGACCGCGGTTGCAAGTATCGGTGGCATCATTCCTATCCTGCAGCTACAGTATGGAGATCCCGTCGAAGTGTTGGCCGCATTGTCCGCACCCGTTCCCGGTTCCTCAAAACCCGCGGTTGTGAACACGGGAGGCATGTTTTCTATCCCGGTCCATCAATCGTATCATTATCTATGCTAAAAATATACTAGAGCCTGCCGTAATCATTGGTCCGGCAGTCAAAGCCCGCTCAACCTCTGGCATCGACCTTGACTTTTCCCTTCTTCCTCGTGCAGGGCAGCTCGGCGGAATGTCAATGCCGGACCTTCCCCCCGGAATCGACCTCACCAAGCCTCCGCCAGGCGGCTACAAATCAATCGCGACCATTTCTCTTCTTGGCTCGCTTCCCTCCCTCTTCATGGGCATGTCCAACTTTATCACCGTCCCCCTTTGCCTGGCAATTGGACGCCGCGCAATCCTGTGCATCCTGATGACTCTCACCACTGCGTGCATGATCTGGGCTGCGCTCTCGAAGAACTTTGATCATCATCTGGCCGCGCGATGCGTCATGGGAATTGGTGCGGGAAGTTTCGAGTCGTTGAGTCCATTGGTGCTGCATGACGTTTATTTCGTTCATCAGAGAGGCAACGTAAGTACCATTCCGATTTCCCGGGCGAGGACGTTTGCGGGCGATCCTGATGTTTATAGGCGATCGGGGCTATGTGGACTTTCTCTGCGGCTATCAGTTACCTATTTGGAGTTATGTCTTCGAAGATCGTCAACATGGTCGGCTGGAGGTGGCTTTATGGAATCTTTGGCATCCTCTCTGCACTCGGAACTGTTATGATGATCTTCTTCGTCCCGGAGACACGATATGTTCGTGCCATCCAGCAAATCGGTCTGTATCCCCTGGCAGTACTAGTTTGGCATTCATTAGCTGACTCCCATAGATGGCGAACTCATCGATACCGATGCGTACGGAAACATCCGCGTCATCGGCAAAGTCACCGACACCAACAGCACAACCAACATGGTAGCGCGATCCCCCTCTCTTGGGTCGGACAGCGGGTACAAACCACGCAGCTGGGCAAATGACATGAAGTTTTCCCACGGCAACGTCAACTGGGCCAACTGCTGGACCTGCTACCGACATATGCTCAAAGCCGCTTTTCTTCCCAATATCGCCTGGGTGGTGATCTTGAACTCGATCTGTATCGCGATATCGATCAGTTCTTTAATGACTTATGCACAGCCCCTTATGGTATGGGAGAAGGGTGGGCCGTGGACTGTAGATAATCTGGGGCTGTCGACCTTGGCGATGCTACCCGCCTGCTTTTTATCGTTCTTTCTATCCGGCTGGGGTATGGATTGGATCTCGAAGCATATGGCAAAGAAAAATGGCGGTATCCACGAGGTACGTAGTTCTCGCTCCCTGATCGCCCGCACTCCAGCACTGATTCTTCTACCAGCCCGAGTCTCGTCTCCCCTCCCTGATCCTCCCTTCAATCTTCACCGTTATCGGCAGTGTCATATACGGAGTGTCCAGCGCCCACACCGACCAGTACCATTGGGCGATCTCCCTACTTGGTGCATTTTTCCTCAATTTCGGGTTTCTCTCACTGAACACCTCCCTCTCGGTCTACGCAGTTGAATGCTACCCTCGCTGGGCAGGGTACACACCCCACTCCCTTATTCGGCTCATTCACTAACAAATATCAATAAATAGTCCTCTTCTCGTAATGGTCTGCGCCCTCCGCAACGTCGTCGGTTTTGCCATGAACTTTAAAATTGTCGATTTCATCAATGCGTGCGGATACGACGGCGCGTTTGGAATCTACGCTGGTATATTTGGTGGTTTTGCGCTTATCGGTATACCTATTTATGTTTGGGGCAAAAGGTTGAGGGAGTGGTCCGCTGGGTGGGCTGGGTTGGCGTAGTTAGAGTGAGTGCACGTGATTGGTGGCAACTGATGGCTGATTTACTTTTTTCTACATCGCGGATGTGCTTTCGAGTCGGTCTTTGTTGTCTAGTCGGGGAAAGAAGAGCTGGGATTTGCGGTTCGTGTCTTTTGTATCGCTTCGCTTTGATTTGATTGAAGAGATGCTGTCGACTTCATTCATTTCAGCCCAATGTATCGCTACTATGCAGCACGTCTGGAGTCGTACAGGCCAGCTGCGAGTTTTCAGTTAAGCCGTGGCCTAGATGCATATTAACTAAAATCGAAAACGAGACCACGCAGATGAATTCCTGCGGCGAGGTGTCTTTCCACTGGAGGTCCTTCTTGGGTGGCGGTGACTGACGGCCCGGTGGAGTTGGCAGTGTTCACGCAACGGGAACCGTTCGGGACCTCGGGCTCTCCTCCTGGACACCAAACTCCCGCGTTTTCTCAGCACTCCCGGCATGGATTTTGAATGCGGAAGCGGAGGGAACCCCTTCAAGTTGCGTTTTACGCGGTGGTCGTCGGGGGCGTGGGAGGACTCACTGTTCCTCGTTAACATGTGGTAGACTCGTACGGGAGCGAAGAGAAATGGCGGCGCGGGAACCCAAGATCCTTCGCTTCTGATTGACTCGGCAACGCGGACTCTTCAAACAGCGAGGACACCGGTACCGCTGAGGCCACAGAGACGCCCCAAGATCTCCTCGCGACACTCACCTAGGTAGCAGCAGATGGCTAACTACGTGTTCGGAGCTGTGACGGGGCTCTTGGTCCATGCTAGATGTTTCCCAGTCACGACATGTCTTGTTTTCAAGTAGTAGAAACGAGCCGCAAGCCACTTTTAGGTTTCCGCTACTACTTCGTCTGCCTCCTGCTTGACCGTGAGCAGATATTTGTAACCTCGCCGACGATGCAACTCGGTTGTTTTGGATGTGGGCCTGACAACGAGGAGGGCGGCAGGAGCAAGACCGAGAAATCGCACCTGAACTAGCCGAAGCGAATCTCCACGGAGTCCGGACACCGGAAGTACCGGATGTAGGAACGGGAGCATCGAGGCCACTGCGTTGTGGTGCCAGCGTCGCGCAGCAGAGACCGCGCGGTGTCCCCTCACTCGTTTAGCCGGGGGCGAAGATATACCTACGTACTAGCTATAGTCATGTACTAGATATTTGCCCGCGATCTTATGGTCCTACGGTTGGTGGCTAAGAGGATTTGGGGATTTGGGGATTTGGGGATGCGGAATACGTCCGTCCTGTGCTGACGTTGAACTGCTGGATAGGTATACTAGCTATCTAACTTTCCGTCGGTGATGGTGTACTCTACCCCTACGTTATTGACCACCGCGCAGCGGAGCCCCCACCACCTTAAAATCTTCGAATTCAAGTATCCATCACGGAATGGTCTAGAGGTCAACTACATCCTTCTTACCTAGGCCACGCAACCGGCGAGGGGAGCTGGGAGAAAGTTCCGGGTTCCACATGTCACAACTAGCGATCCGGCGGTATCTATTGAATGGGACACACACCGACAATGCCTCCAGCCCGTATCATGGATAGAAAGCGCCGGCTTTGTAACTCTTTCTTTCTGTCGGGTTAAATGGAGATGGTTGGACGGGGAGGGAGCAGGGAGGGTTGACTTACGGGGAGGGCAAGGCGCAGCGCAATATGGAACCGGTATCGAGCTCGCGGGCACCGGCTAGGGGTAACAGCCGGGTGGAAGCGGATATGTAAGCTTGCATGATCTAGCGCAGTCGAAAGCAATGAAGATTACCCTTCAAAAAACCAGCAGCGAATACCGTGCCACGTGCCGAGTGACATCTAGTGCTCCCGCAATCGCTGATGCCAAAAAACCACCACCACCCCCGGCGGATGGCTTCGACAGACAAGCAAGCAATGTGGCAAGCGCTGTTTGTACAGGGTCTGGTAGGCACACAGGGCTGCCGCGCAGCAATATAGGCCCTACTAGGGCGCGCTAGGGATAAATTCTTCTCTGGATGGGCGATGTGCTCCGGTTTGGGTAACTTTCTCTGACGGCCGCTCGGGTGTTGGGAGTCTCACTTTCATATTTCTTGGTGTGTAGGTTGCGTCTACGCGCACTTCCGCGCTTCATCGTATCTGTCCTCCGATGTGCCGACTGTGCGCGTTTCCGTTATGAATCTTTCATGCTTTTATTATCACTGTGAATTCTATGGTTCTTCATCAATTGTGACGGCCACTGCTCCAAATTCTTAACGGTATCCAGTAGTAAGTAATGGCTGGGGACGTATATCCGAGGACTGTATACGATCAATTTTTTCTGCACAGACGAAGTCCTTATCCGCCGTACTATCCCAGCCCTTGCTGGAGCCGACTTTATATCCCGAAGGGCCTGCTAAAGGCCGCCGGCCACCGTTTTGCCGCTTGCAACCGGTGAGGATGTTCACCAACGGGGTTTGTGCGAGTGATATACTATGATGGGCTTGCTTCGGTGCTCTGGCCTAATAGACTCAAAACTCTTTGGACAGTGCCAGTAGTCTTATCATGTCCATGATAAGATCTACGGTTGATACGAAAGGCTCACGCGAGTCAGACTTTGAGGCGGACATCGGGAGTAGAACCTGATCCCTAATTCAAGCCGATCTATGACTTTAGTTTAATACTTGTTTGTTGTTAGTCATGTGAACCCTGATTGGGGTAGCAAGCACATAGACTAGTGAAGCTCAAAGGGCTCCTTCAAAGCTGATGTAGTGTGAAAGGATCAAGTGGCTTTATCTAGGCTTTGCTATTGATATGAAAATATTGCACTGGAGTGCGACATCTTATATCGAGTGACAATGTATGCGCAACATCCGAAAACTCTTCCTAGACTCGTCTCTTCCTGCGCGACCCGGGCTTCGATACACGCAGTCTCCGTTGTTCTTCTACAAAAGAAGGTTTTCTCGTAAGTTATAAAAGTGATGTGTCGCCGCTTCTGCTCTCATCGACGTGAGCCCCGCTTCACTACACTTAGGGAAATCGACCACCACTCACGCATTGCTTTTCAGAGCCAAAACGGAGGCAAAATTGTAGCCGTGAGTAGAAGTAATCATCGGACGTGTTAGCATGAAGACCTTTAGGTCTGAATGCGCATATTACGACGAGATGTAGCCATTGATCACTGACACCGCCATGTACCATTTTTACTCGCCACCGCGTTTATCAGGCCACCAAGCCAGCCCAACGCGACACCATCCTAGGCTCAAGGAGTGAAGATCTTGATACAGGATAAAAGTAAGTACCCCATTCTCAATGTACCCACACGTACTTGGATTATAGCCAGAGTTTGAGAGAAAAGGACTACCCACTCTATGTCACTCGACCCCACAGCAACCTAGCCTCGTTTCGGTTACAGAACACCCTACACTGAATTTCGAGACACCCGAGTCGAAAGCGGCATGTATGAACAGTCATCGGCATAGTTAGTGTAGTGCAGTGTAGTACTCAGCATCGCATCCCCTCATTCCTTGACCGCGTACGATTTCCAGCCGACTTGCACCCAGCCGCACGCTGCAAGGCAAGGCAGAAACCCCCACTCGCGCGCTCCAGCAGCTCCAATCACCAGCCAGCGCTACCGTCTATTACGACCAATCACAGAGCGGCGAGCCCGAGGCCCCCCGGCCCGTGTCTGACAGGTCAAGTGATAACCACGCGGGACACTCCAGGGCGCTGCCAGGCTGGCCTAGGCGGCAGTGCTCGACAGGGCGGCGGTTACAAGCTTACATATAGCTGCTGATGCATGTGTTGATCTCACCCACGGAGGTCTCTGCTCGCTGCGTGTCTCTGATTGCGTGAACTCCGAGAGTATGTGGAGACGGAGTCTGTGGGGGTGGGGGGGAGATGGTCGGTGACTTGTCGATAAGGCGTCCGAGGGCCGTGCTCGGTACGGAGGTACGATTTGGTTTTTTATGCCTAGGTGTACAAAGATTATGTGATGGATTCGGAAATGCCTCAACAATTTTTTGGGGGGGATCCGGACGCACGAGCAAGGGGATCCGAGGATGGTGATTTTGTGATTGGCCGGGGACACCGGAGGGCAGGTGGAGATTTTGCGGTGGCGAATGAGTGGAGTTCTTTCTTGCAGGGAGTCATCTTAGAAATGGGGAAATGTTACTGGCTGATCTACGTCCCAGCGTGGAAAAGGGTTTTTATTTTCGGAGCAAATGAATTTCATGCCGGATCACTCGGCTGGGCTAGATCCCCGACCGACTGCAGCCGTATGACTGTGCTCGGCTACTCTGTGTCTTCCCGTAGTCATTCAATGGGCGGAGTTGACGGGGAACCTCGGTCATCGAAGACAGCACAACCACCCGCGCTCGCAATTGCGGAACGGCACGGGCTAGCTAGTACTTCCGCGCAATATCTGTCACGATCACAACCGTATCAAGTCGGTCAGTGGAGATCCGACGGCCATCTTACAAGATACTTGGCAGCTGTATTCATCATTGCAGAAGCCCGATTTTCGGTCTATCCCTTACTAACCCCAGAACTACTTATCCTGTCCGTAGCTGGAGAAATTGTCGCTGCGCCAGGCCGAATCTTGATTGACTACGTTGTATGTTTCAGTTAAGTCCGGTTAACGGTTGCACATATGATCAGATCAGACCAATTCCCAGAGAGTAGCAGCAGTTCAGCAAGCCGTGAAGCTGGAAGTGTCTCACCTACAGGTATGTAGCTTTCGCGATGATCCTTCCCATCGTTCCGGTTACCACAACCCTCTTTGTCAGTCTGCGATCATATCCGCATATATCCCCAACTCCACGGATGATGGCCATTTATCGGGTTTCTCAACAGCAGCACAAGTACCTACTAGGTACTCCGCAGGCTGAAAGCTACAACCCAATCACCCAAGTCGGGGATCCGAAGATCACCGAGCTCTTGCTGGATTCCTCCGGTAAGTGAAGGTAAGCACGTAGTGGATACGATGGCGTCTATGTCGCCGAGTCAAAGTCCAACATCTCCTAATGGCCCAAGTCCGTCGCGGCAATGCTGAGACGAATCATGGCCCAGAGTATCTTCCTCGTGTGCGGATTGGCGGGGGAGGTTGAGCTGCCCGAGGAAGTACATACATGTACATGGGAGCTGCACACACACGACCGCCCACGCAACTCCGGCCATAAGCTGTGACCTGACCTGCTTCACGTCCACTGGGGGGGCATGGGCGATGGCCAGGAGAGCGAGATGTCTGGGAAACGTTCACGCCAAACATACATATGCCGGGCAACTACCGGAGCTGGGCGAAGCTGTATCCATGGACGGTGACTAGCATACATTGACGAGGGGGACTGACAGCCAATACAACGGAAAGCCGAGAACTGTCATGTCAAGTCAAACTTTGTCTGCCATCGAACGCGAGGTTCATCCCGGCTAGCATGGTCATGGAGCGAAGGGAGGTGAGAGGAGGGGATGGTGTGGAACAAGCCAGTTGAAAGAAAGGAGCATAAGTTTCTCGTTCCAGTAGGCAACGACTTATCCCCATACAGCATGATCTGGTCGAATCCAAGGCGCGTATCTGCATCACACCAACAGCGGGGATGCACCGGGGGGAGGGGAGGGGAGGGGAGGGGGCGTGGGCGATGGGGGAGAGAGCTGCAAGAGGATTGTTTCCGCCTCCTTGATTCTTTCCCATGGGCCAGACCGTAGTGCTGAGTCGCTCGCTTTCGCGGCCAGTTCCATACAACCACTCGCTGGGCGCTCCGTATGGAGTCATCAAGACTCGCTCGTAAGAGCTGCGTAATACAAGATCTACCCCGCTCAGCTCCACAGAATCCCGGCAAAACATCACCAAGTTCAGACCAATCGATAGGACCGTTCACCACCAATCGAGGTCGTCAGCCCCGTATCTTGACCTAAATAGAAGCATGCACCGAACGGTAGGCGTAACCCACGATAGGTACCATGTACCATGATCGACCCCCTTTCTTTCTTTGCTTCACTCAGATTACTCGCGATCTTTAAGCTTCCTGTCCGCAAATCAGTCATCGCGGAGGGCAAAGAAGCTAAGCAATCGTCCGGTGTGGTCTACGTACCTACCTACCTATCATTCCTAGGTATGTACATGTCATAGGTACGCACTCTCCAGTGAAGAGCTGCCTCTCCACTGTGACCGCAGGGAATCCCGTCTGGCGTATGTCGACAATAACAGCAACCACAGGTCTAAAAACGCCCCCTCCAGTAAAGTAACCTCTCTCCCATCACGCCGCACGTCTAGAAAGGCAGGCGGCGTACACCATAGCATATCACTCGCTCCACATAATCCCGGTACATGAGCTCCGACCAATGAGCGGGCAGCTTTGCACTAGCCATCGCCACAGTCTCGCGACGGGTGCGAGTAGAGTAGATACACACGTTTGTCAGGCGCAAATAGAGGCCAGAATATCCCTCATAGATTTAATTTGCCGAAATAGATTATTATTATTATTTTTGGTGGAATTTTGCTGTGTGTGGCGGGGCGGGGGGGACCACTGCGAATGTCTGACGGCGCCCAGCTTGTGCTCCGCTCTGTCCAGGTTCCAGGGCATATGCATACGGCACACTCCCTCTCGACTGCTGCTTGCGTAACCGATCATCGATGGGAATGCAGCTCGGTAAGTATGTCGAGCGTATCTACATACGAACCCCCCGTACCGAAACAAACAACGCTCCGAACCTTCCAATCGGCCATTCCGTCGCAGATGTGCGCAAATAAACATATCCATGGCTGTGCTCATCGCTTCGGAGCACACCCGTCTGGCTCCACTCCTCTCCGTTCCATTCATAGAAACATCCCCCTCCCCCTATTTACCCTTCCCCGGATTTTCCGCAGGCCAGTAGTATCGACGAGTAGATCCCGATGTCCTTCTCTACTCGGCGCGATGGTAGCGAATGAGCGTACATGATCCCCCTCCCGTGACCAACCGCCGCGCCCCGCCCACCCCTGTTCGGATGGGGGCCCGAGGTTACGCAGGATTTTTCGCTCGCTTGCGTAACAAACTTTGCGATTCGGCGCGAGCCCGAGCTTGAGCTTGACATGAGTAAACAAAATCCACGAATCTCCACGCGTTGCCATTCCCGTTACCTCTGGGGAAAGGGGCAATGGGGCACCAAAGATGTCCCGCCCCTCCGCCACTCCGCCATTCCGCCCCCCCTTTCCCACTCCACCGTATGCCGTGACTATCCCCGCTCTCGCGTGGAATCTCTGCTCTCCTCACCTCCCCTCCCCTAGTCCAATGCTGAGGCTCGTTTATCGACCCCCAATTGCATTGCATGTCGCTAGTTTACCGACGCGACGGCCGGGGACCATCCACAGGCCGTATCTGGAGGGGAGGGAAACGTGCGATGACCAGTCGTCTGCCAATCCGTGAATCACGCGCAGTCCCCATCCCCCACCCCCCGCCCGCGGAGAACGTACATATCCTCAACACGGATGCATTGGTCACTGGTCGCGGCCCCATTCGGTCACCGTGACCGGAAGCGGCGATGCAGCATGGGAAATACTCAGGTCTCTCTCTCTCTCTCTCCGCCCCACCTCCCCCCACGCCCGATCCCGGCCCCAGGATTGCGGATTCGAACGGCTTTCACGAAACGCGAGAGGCGTGGACAAGATGGAGCAGCGTAGCAGCGATAGGGGGTTTCCCAATCTGCTCTCGTACCTGCCTAGGTTCATAACCCTGAACTCGGCCACCATCTCGAACGCTTGGAGGAAGTTCTCCGAGAAGGGTTCCCCGAGAAGAAGAAGAATCCCCCCCCCCCAAGAACAATCACCCACGTTTCACCTTGCCGGGTGGTTAGGGTTCCCCCCGTGTGCCCCCCCGCCGCCCTCCCCTCTCAAAAAATGAACGAGCAGCCGACATGCGTTTCAGTGCGTCTGTTCTCCTGCCCGCCGATGTACGGTAGGTACTCTACATACGGCGGGAGGGGCTCACGTGTATCTGATCTGCCGGTAAATATCTGCTTAATGGACACTACTATAATATCGACGATTGTCGACATGAGTGAGTCGAGTCTTTATGTGTGCATACTGCGGTATAGTGCTGTGTATATAGTCGTAGAGTGCCGTGCTTCGTACATAACTAGATACATCCCCGCTATTGCATCGAGCGCGGAAGCAGCAAGGCACTTCTAATATTTATTACTTATTACTACTACTACCAAGTAACTAGCCCCTTCCTTCCTTCCTTCCTTCCTTCCTTCCTTCTTTCCCTTCCCAGTTTCTCCGCATGTGAGCTGCACCGAGATTCGAAGAATCAAATGTGGTATATATTGAACCTCAACTAGACTCCACCATCCCACTGCGTCGAGGTCGAGGTCGGGATCACCAGGTCCCAATTGTCAGTACAGTACACCCCCCCCTCCCTCCCCCACACAAATCCCAAACCCCCCGGCTTCCCAAAAAAGAAAGCGATCCTTTAACATCATACACTCCATTCCACCCGACCCCATAACTAGGGCCATACCCAAACTGCCGGGCTTCTTCTCGAGCTCTCTCCCGTGGTTTGGGTTTCGATAAAAGAAAAAGTATTTAAGAAATAAACCTTGCTGGGCCCGGGGGTCTTGGTAACGTAACGGCTGCAAGGCCATGTAGAGTACTCGAATACAGGCCTGCGATGACCGGCCGACTGTCTCCCTTCAGGTTTGGTATTTGTTTGCGCATGTTTTAATCTCGCATTTCGATTTTTCGATTTGCGAATTCCCGCCCACGCCCACGCCCACGCCCACGCCCACGCCCACGCCCACGCCCGCCTCGAAGAAAAGAATAGTAGGTAGGCTTCCCCACACTGCACCTTTAGTGCGTTAGTACAGTATGTAGATAGAGTACTCTACACATGCGCGTGGGCCGAATTACGGAATATACCTGCCTTGTATATATGGCATAGAAAAACCGCCGATATATAATATACTTCGCGTGGCTTCGAGAGTCCTGCTGGCGAAGGCTGTCAGACTTATATATCGTCCAGAGTAGCCTGTGTGCAGAGTAGATATTAGTTTCACGGCTATTAAACCCTGGGGATTTGGCTCCCGATTCTCGCGGGCAGGTTCCGGGGGTGGGCGGGGTGGGCGGGGGAGGGGAAATTAGCCACGCGGGTATGGTAGAGTACAAAGTTTCGCCAAAGCTGTCTGTCGGCTTCCCGAAATCCGCTAGTAGAGAGTATAAGTAATGCGAATTAATTGTCCGTCCGTCTCATCCCTCCGTCCTTCCGCAAAGTGGCTGATCGAGTGTCTCTGTGAGTTGAGTGTCTGCATATCTCCCGTTAGGCAGCCGGGCAGCCGGCTGTCTCGAGACCTGCCCGCCACGGACCAGGTGGTCGAGACATCTCCCGCTCCTTCTCCTCCTCCCTTGCATTACCTACCTACATAGGTAGAGTAGGTATTGGGCAGCGGGTGGCCGATACGTTTTGTCCGAGGTCCGTTCAGCCTGCAACCCTGCCCTGCTCTGCCCGTGCAACGATTTTCGGCGTGCCGAGGTATGTACTGTACTCACTGGTACATATAAGTAGTATGATTACCTACATGCCTCCGACCGGTAGCGAGATGCAGACTCTACATACATACATACTCTAGATACCCCTCCGACAAAGCACTAGGTAGTCGGGGATTGCACCGGGTGCGAAGATCATCCCCGGGCTGCTCGCTGAAGTGGAAGTGGAAGCGGAAGTGGTACGTTCGTGAATCTTGGTGATCGTGGGCGGTCCAGAGAGCCAGAATGGCAACATCCTTCGAGCTCTTTATATGAAGAGGGAGATGCGGGGTAAGTATAGTAAGTAGTAGTGAGTGAGGAACTTAGTGAAACAATGTGAACGACTCGGAGAAGTTGGAGTCCGGAAGAAATGTATCAGCGCCGCTACGGCGACAAAAAATAATATTGAGGATGGGTATCTCGATACACGGATGAACTTGGCAGCCTGCTGGATTTCGGGGTGCTGGCCGGACGCAGAAGGTACTCTACATACATCGGTATATACGTGAAGCATCCCAGCGGGGCGGAATGAACGGGGCAGGCGGCAGAGAAACATCGCCGCGCCGACGATGAAACAAGTATCTAGGTAGACCACACAGAGCGAGAGCAGCCACCGACGGGTACCATTCAGGTACAATATCTTTTTATTTTTATTTCTTTTCTTTTCAACCCACCTGACATCACTTCCTTCTGGGACATACCTCCGCGTTTCGGATCAGTGGGATGAGCCGCAGTACCGTCCGTAGTGTCGTGTCGGCCCGAGTGACGGCATTGCAGACTCGATTAAATCAATGAATCGAACATGCCACCATGACATGCTATGCTAGCTGATCGATCACGATCACGATCATCGTGACCTACTGTGATTAAGGTATGAGCGCAAAGTTCGTAAGGAGTCAGTCATAAATAGTTAAGATTGGGTGCACTTATGTAGGTACATATTTATGTACCTAGGCAACTTGTAGGTAGATTTTCTTCGCCACTGCTTCAAAGTTCAGGCTTCATCCATTTGCCAAGCAATAACGGGCGACTCTAGAAGTTAAAGCTCGTACGAGGAAATGGTCTGTATGATACCGCCACCGTGGTCGTTAATTCAACTCCCGTGCACGGGGGGATAGGGATGGGGGAGGGGGAGGGAGGCGGTGTTCACGTTGAAGTGCAGTGGTGGAATCGGAATCACACCTATCATCGAGCCGCATATTCAGCCCCGTTCAGCCCAAGCCCCGGCCAGCCGCGTCTCACAGCCAAGTAACCTCTTTGGCGAATGCGGCGGACTCCCGCTAACCCTGCGATGTATGCCGCCAACTAACTAGCTAGCGGGCGTGTATCAGCTCGGAAATCTCCGGTTCGTTACTCTAGTGAGTGAGTGCAGTGCAGTCGTCGGAGGGATGGGATCAGGAGAGTCCGTGCCGGCAGAACAGTGCGGAAGACGATGATGGATGGGATGGAATGGGGGGGGGGAGAGTATGGAGAACAAAAGCAACTTGGTGGGTCGGTTTTGCTCGTTTGATACTGGCTGGAACAATCATCGTTCGCGGAGTAAAGGAGTAAATACTCCATATGCATGGCTGTGTGCGTGCTGCATAAAACAGCCAGCTCCGTCGCACGCGCTCAATCAACCGCCTCACAGTGAGAGTCGCCATCTCTCTCTCTTCTTTCTTTCTTTCGTCTCATGAGGAAAGCGCGCCACCACCACCACCACCATCACCACGACGAAATCGCATCGAAGCTATGTCGAGTAACTAGGCTCGATGGAGTGATCGGGCGGGACCGCATCTCATCTCGCATTTTCGTTCTGGGCCTGCTCGCAACTCTACCGTGCCGTCCCTTGCAAGAGGGGAACCCCACACGGACGAATCACAGCGGAGAGGTTCGATGCTGATCGTCACGTCAAAAAGAAGTGATCAACCCTCATCACCGCATGAATCGGCATGATTTGTCAATCTATAGCAGACCCTAACCCACACCACACTCTTCGGGGGGGGGGCAGCTCTCGGGCCTTCCCCTCCCCACCTTCCCTTCTCCTCCCCCCTCCTCCCCCCGCGCCTCTGCGCTGCTTGAGGCTTCCTGCGTGTATCGGCATACATACCAAGCTAACGGTTCTCGGTCGATGCGCTTGCTGAGCCTACCGAGTATCTACACTACCCGGGTATGCAGAGCAGTCTACATACTCCATGTATGATGTAGGAGAGTGAACTCGTCCGCCAGGACATCCGATTATCTCGGACCCATCGATGGCTACCGCAAGATCGACGACGGCCGCCCGGCGAAAGCGAGGATCATTCTTCCAGTGCAGTCCAGTCCTTCCGGTTCGGAGTCGCAGCCGCCAGCGTCTTACACTCCGAAGCGCTGGCTCATGAATATGCGTGCTTCATGCTTTCAACCTTTTTTTTCCCGGTTTCCCCTTCCCTTCCATCCCACCACCACCACACATGGAAAACAATACCTTATTCTAATTTCTAATACTTTTACCGAGAGGTGTGCCTGTGTGCCTTTGCGAGAACGCGAAGCGAGGTTTCAGTTGAAAAGTGAAACAACCATCCACACCGGGAAGATCGAGTCGACCGTTTCCGTGGAGCGAGTTGGGGGTAGTCACTTTTTCCGCATCCCAACGAGTGTGTGCCTGGTGGCTTTCCGTTGAAGGCCAAAGAAAGAGCGAGGGAGGGGGCAAAAAAGGACGAGAAAGTGAAGAAAGGGAGAGAGAAAAAAGTAAAACAAAGAGAAGGAGAAAAGACTGCCACCTGTCTTAAGCGGATGTCACGTCCGCGGACAAAAGCAACCGGCGCGGCGGCGGGACCAGAGCAAACAGCAATGATACATATTTGGTTTTCTTGTTGGCGACAGATGCATCCCCGAACCACACGCTCGCAGCGTGTATGCACTCTACATACTCGTCGTGATTGACGGTAGTTGCTTGCTTGTGTGCTTTCCCCCCCCCGAACACGCCCGCTGTGCTTAACGGTAGTTGCTCTCGTCCGAACACGCTTGCAGCGTGTATGTGCGTACTCTACTCGCCGGACTGACGGTGATTATGCATGCATACGTGCCCCGAACATGCTTGCAGCGTGTATGTGCATAGGTAGCGATGCTTTCCACGCCGTGATTGACGGGGTACTTGGTATGTACCTACTTCCGCGATAGCAAACTTCCTCCATCGTCCTCGACCTCCGTGTGCTCGTCCTTCTTCTTCTCCACCTCCTTCTCCCCCTCCGCCTCGCTCTCGCTCCCATCCTCACCAGCTGCACGGCGCCTCTGCGAAATTTGCGGCGTACGAGTGCGAGTGCATGTGATGGCTTTTCCGCCCATCTGCAGCCACCACAAAGCAGTGTGACAGGAGCAGTAAGTTCAAAGGCTGTAAGTGGCCTTCGGATAACGATACGATGCGTTGCGGTACGGTCCGGTGGACCGTGGAATGATGGCGTTCGCGGATGCTGATAGGCAAAAGCTGTCAAACTGGCGAGAAGCCTCCATGTAGCACAGAGGAGGGGGTGGAGGGCAAGTGGTGTTCTACCTACCTAAGGTAGGTACATAACCTACTCGCTTACCTGATGCAAGTAAGTAAGGTATGATATGTATCGAAGTAGGTACCGTGAGCAATTGGCCTTCACGTGAATAATGTGCCAAGGCTCATGGGATGTATGTATGGAGGTAAGTATGTGTAGTGTGTACGACCGCCGGTGCCGGCAATGGACACACACACACACACCGTACCACACACAGAGCACACCTTCTCCTCCGGACCACACACCCCAAGCAACCCCGCATCCGCCACGAGCGCAGGGGAGACCTCCTTCAGCACGCAGCACGCGGCAGTGAGAGGCCTAGACGCGCGACAATTAGCCGTTGCGGCGCTCGGTCGGGAGGGGAGGGGACACCCGGGGGCGGGATGCATGAATTACCTAACGGTTTCGGTCGAGACATGCATAGCTGCTGGGCCCCCGGCGGATAATGCGACACTGTAGTTTGTCCGTTCATCGGTTTTCTTTTCTCTTTCCATTATTTAGCTTTTCGCTTTTTCGCTGGCTGGCTGGCTGCACCCTATCCCCATCAACATCCCCATCTCATCTTAGTGCCTCCCGATTATACCTACACCACGCACGGCTATTTATTTGGTTTTCTTTTTTCTTTTTCCTTTCTTTCCTTTCTTTCCTTTCTTTCCTTTCTTTCCTTTCTTCTTTCCTTTCTTTCCTTTCTTTCCTTTCCTTTCTTTCCTTTCTTTCCTTTCTTTCCTTTCTTTCCTTTCTTTCCTTTCTTTCGTCTTTCGTTCCTTTTCTTACTTTTCTCCCGAGGGTCCAGCGGAAGACGGACGAACGACACGATAAAACCAAAAACAAAAACAAAAACCATGGCACTGGTCAGCGGTCAGTGATCAGTGGTCAATCGAATCACCGAATCACCGAATTGCTCTGACATATCTACCTATGCCATCCATCAACACGCGCATCGTTATGTACGTAGGTAATGTTTCTGGCTGGAGCGCGAAATGTTTTGTTTTCTGTTTTGCTGTTTCCACCGTTCTTGCATATGGATTTTCTTGGTGGTGGTGGTAGTGTTGGTGGTGGAGGTGGTGGTGGTGGTGGTCGAGAACGAGGTGAGGTGAGGCGCCGGGGTTGTTTCGTGAGGAGACGATCGGTTTTGAAACCCCACACCTCACCTGGCACTGGCACTGCACTAGTACTGGCAGGGCTGGCAGTGTTCTATCTATCTGGCGGTGGTCTGTGGGCCGACCGCGAGTAACTAGGAGCCAACCGTTGACGTCGGATCCGTTGAGGGGATGTCGGTCGGTTGACTTTCTGGAACACGACTCGGCGCCGGGACGTTTCTGCTCTGGCTGGGGGTGAAACACCACACCACACACCACAACACACACCAGACACCACACACGACCGGGCGGCGCGGCGCGGCGTGAGGCAAGGCGGGTGGCTTTGTCATCATCAACGCGCGCGTGGGGATGAGATCGCTGTCGCTGGAAACGTCACCTGCAGTCTGTCTGGAGACCCCCCCCCTCCCCCCAGCGCAGCGTGCTCACAGCTCCGCTGCTGGCAGCTGTCCCCATCATCATCATCGTATGTAGCATACCCACCCACCTACCAGGATGAGTGTCTATGCAGATGACCGAAACGGCGACTAGTCGAAAGAGGGTGGGTGGGTCCGGTCGCTATTCTACAACGAGTAGAGAACGGTAGAGAACGGTAGTAGTACCGAGACACTCGGTGAATATCAGTTGGCAGTTGCTGCTGCTGCTACTGCTGTTGCTGCTGGCTGTGGGGGTCGCCGTCGGTGATGCTGCTGCTGCTGCTGCTGCTGCTGATGGTGATGAGGATGAGGATGAGGATGATATCCGGGTCGGGATTAGGATGGATATTAACGGCGCATTCTCTGCCTACATACTGTGTGTAGATATATGGAGGTGCTATAGGTAGCAGCAGCGATCCAGGTTCTTGTGATAAGATCCACTCGATAGATAGCGGGCGCGATGCGGTATGTAAGACCAGAGGACAGCGAAGGGTTGGTATGTACATATCTTCATACGGCTGGCCGGTCGCCGGGTGGATGGCGTCGATGGCTTCGATGGCGATGCGCAGTGAAGAGGCGTCCAGACATCTCACCACTGCTGCAGTTTCGAAAAACCTTCCTTCACATGGAGAAGAGAAGAGAAGAAACAAACGCTGGTAATGGGAGCCCTGCACATAGGTAGGGCGCGAGGAAATATGTATGTATCTACTAGGTGGACTACCAGGTACCTCCCCGACCACTGACTGCGGCTAGGTAAAGTAGAGGACCTACTATACTCCGTCCCTCGATCCATGTTGGAGTACCTACTACCTATAGCCCCGTTTGTCCACCACCACCAACACCACCACCACCACCACCACCACCACCACTTCCTCGTTAAGCCTCCAACCGTCGTCGTCGAACCGTCGTAACTACACACCTACATGAGTATGTACCAAAGTAGGTGAGTAGGACGACCGAAAAGACGGACCAGACGCTGTTGAGCTGGCTGGGGTTCCGTAAGGAGGAACTTGTTGGGTTCAGTGTAGAGTATAGTATAGTACGGTACGTACCGTGCGCACATACATATAGTCACTGTCGCTTGGTAAGATGCCAAAAAGAGTACATAGGTTTTGGGCCGGAGATTTTTAGACATGTACAATCCTCTGCATTCACACATACAGAAAGTAACGCCGGCGGCCGCTTTCGACTGCGGCCGAGCGAACGTGTCTCCCCGTCCATATGTGGTGGTTACCACGGTGGCCTTCCGAAAAGAAAGAAAAAAGGAGTCGGTACGGTAGTAGGTACTCAGCTCCGCTGCACGCTCGGACATTGCCGTGAGTCTCTTGACCGGCGAGGCTCGACGGATCGTCGGGGTATATAACTTTCGATTCTTGTTGATTTCGGCAACTAAGACGATGCAGCAGCAGCAGATGATGATGCCGATGAGGATGAGGCTGTATGGATGGCTGTATGGATGTAGTATAAACCGTAGCAAACGCCGCGTGCGGCGCTCAGCTCCGAGCCCCACCTGGCACCTGCAAGTGCCAAGGACATGGCCGCCCCATCAGGGTCGCTACATACCGGTCTCCACTAATAACTCCCGTCGAATATGTCCTCCGTGAGTCCGTGACTCCGGCCAAGCCTCGTCCTCCAATTGATGTTTCTGGCGAACGTTCCGTGCAGCGGTGGGAATGGGAATGCATCTCCTTCCACATCTCCATACACATCCACATCCATACACATCCACATGCACATCCAGAGCCCGAGCAGCGGCGGTGCGCGCGCCCAACAAAACCTACATACCACCACAACCACCACCACCACCACCACCATCCACTACCCAGTTCGTCAATCAAACTCCACTGCAGTTCCCGATCCAGAATCCAGATATGGCGCATCGCATCGCATAGCATAGAATAGCATTGCATACCCAGCAGCAGCATCAGCACCACCGACACCACCACCACCACCACCACCACCAGCAGCAGCACTATCAACGACACCCAGCATACCTACCAGCCCGCATCGATTGAGTGGGAATTGAGGCCTTTCTTCCCACCTCACCGACCCACACCCGTTTGTCCGTTTGTCCACCGTGCAAAAAACAAAGCCGGAGCGGCTGCTGCAGGTACGCAAACTTACTCATGTACATATGTACGGACCGAGACGACAGAGATGACAGATGTATGTATGTATGATATGTTTGAAGACGTGGTTTCGTCCTATTGATCGAGCGCGCTGGTATGGATGTAAGTAAGTAAGTTTCCTGTTATTTCCTGTCCCGCCCGGCGCCCGCAGGCAGCATGCATAGAGTATCATGGTGGTGGTGGTGGTGGTGGTGGTGGTGGTGGTGGTGGTGGATGGATAGAATTTTGAGGCGGGAGATGGATGGATACCCCGTTGGTCTAGGTGGGGTGGGGTAGGGTGGGGTGGGGATCCTTGCCGCCTGAGCTCGCCGTTCGCCGTGCGGTCGGTCGGCTTACCTCAGGATTTTGTCCGTAGAGGGGCGAGTACATGTCCAGGTCCAGGTACATAAGTAAGTTAGTAGGTGGGCATGACATGACTTGACATGACGGGTGGGCGTGTGTGTGTCTGTGTGTGTGTGTGTGTGTGTGTGGGTGGGTGGGTGTGGCTCGACCTGCAGCAAAAGCCACTGCACACTCCACCCAGCGAGCAAATCCTCCGGCGCAACTACTCTATGTACAGTATGTACTTTATGTGCTCTACGAGACAATCCGTATTCTGCGCGATGGTGAAAGTCCAGTCACGCCCCCCCCCCCCCCCCCCCCCCCCCCTTCCCCCTTCCCCCTGCCCCCCTCGTCACCTCCGCACCGAACAGCGAGCGAACAGAATGCACAAATCAATCATTCAGGACTCAGGATCTTTCTGGAACGTTTCGTTGCGATTTCGACATGCAGCTGAGCGCGCGGGGAGGGAGGGGATCGCAAGGGAGCTACCGTACTCTACTCTAACTAATTAAGCGCCGCAATACGGTACCAGCCCCTGTCAGCCCGCTAGATAGGGAGCAGGCTGAGCCCTGTGCTAGTTCAGAGTACTGTACTCTGTAGGCTACAGGCGGAGCGTCATGCATCCTCCCCTCGCGCGCAAAGTAAAATCGAAGCAAAGCAGAAAGCCAGACCAGCTCGCATGTGTAATCCGCCCCTTCCCCCCCCTCCCCGCCCCCCATCCCGCCCATCCAAGCCCCATCCCCCATCCACGCCCCGCCTCGCCGCGCTACATACCGGCATGCCATGCCACCCGTGACGGTCACGGATATATGTAACCGTAAACAACTGGACTGCACCAGACTGCACCGGACTCGAGGCGCGGGCCGATCCGATCCGGATCGGCAATGTACTCTATGGTGCGATGCGCGCGCGGCTGGCGAGGCCGCCGACACCGCCGTCGTCGTCGCTATATGTATGTAGGTGCGATAGACAATTTCCGGCCTGTGCTGCGCAGCACGAAGCCAGCACACGAAAGACAATACAGAATAGACGAGACCAGACCAGACCAGACCAGACCATACCATACCATACCATATCAACTGTGCGTGCGGGCGTGCGAAATCGCGGACGGGATGAATTGGTGGTGACGATCTCTCGACTGGGTTTTGTGACGGGTCACATGCACATGCTGGTGGTGGTGCTGGTGGTGGTGGTGCTGGTGCTGGTGCTGGTGCTGGTTTTACCGCCCGGATGTTGTCGCGAGAAAGAGAAAGAAAGAAAGGAAAGAAAGAAGTGCTTGTTCCAAGACCTCGTCGGCCATCTGAGAATGTACGTACCAAGCCGAGACGGCGGACGGAATCGTCACGTTTCGTCAGGAGAGGAAGTGCCACGCAGACATGGAACGAATAGGGACTTCCCCTCTTCTACTTGCCGAGCCCCTCATTACAAGTACCGAACTCTAGGTACTCTCTACTGTACTCTCTACAAAACAAAATAAAAACACAAAAGAACAAAAACAATAAAAAAAGAGATGGCCCCAACTGGCTCGAGTGTTTCCGTGCAGCGAAAGAAGCTCGACTCGATCGGGAACCCACTTCCATTCCCAGTCTTGCCTATCGATTATCGCTGAGTGCGAAGAGGGAGGGAGGGAAGCATGGACATTGGGACATGGACAAGGGTGCGGAAGCGGCTTAACCGGCCTCCCGACTCCCGGCCTCACGGCCTGACGGCCTCATGCACGACCTGCAGATACTGAAAGTCACGGGAGTGGCCCATGGGCAAGTCTATGTACTCTGCGACATGCACCTTACACTATGTAGAGTACGATAGGTACTAGTAGACGCGCAATGGTGATTCGCCGTGCTGGGCTGGACTGGGCTGTAGAGTATGTGTAGTGTAGTGTAGTGTACTCTACTGCTGATGGAGGGAGGATGGATTTGGAGGAGGGAGGGAGGGTGAGGGGGTGATGTGAGGACTCGGGGGGATCGATGGGGTCCTCCGGGAGCGCGATTGTGGATGATGAACCATGGGCTGAGAGAGAGAAAGAGAAAGAGAAAGAGAGAGAGAGAGAGAGAGAGAGAAAGAGAAAGAGAAAGAGAAAGAGAAAGAGAAAGAGAAAGAGAAAGAGAAAGAGAGAGAGAGAGAGAAAGAGAAAGAGAAAGAGAGAGAGAGAGAGAGAGAGAAAGAGAAAGAGAAAGAGAAAGAGAAAGAGAGACGAAACCAGGGATTCCTCTTCTTCATCATCTTCATCTTGTCCCCCTCCGCGCCGTTGCGCTCGGGGATTTCCCCATGAAGCGCAAGAAAGAAAATCAACCCCCGGCGCGTTATGTACTCATTCCACTCACCCCTCCGCTCACGCTCACGCTCATGCTCATCTCACGTCACCGACAGGAGGATTCTCGAGGATGATCCCCACACGACCGGAGCATTCAGATGGGCGGCATGCGATGCGAGTCCGAACAGTTTACCCACATGAGTTCCTAGCGTAGCGCCTGGCTGTTGGCCTGCGACCTATTAGCAATGCCGAATGAGCTCCGGCTCGTTTGATGTGTCAATCGGTCGGGCGGTCGGTCGATGCAAAAGTTCCTTGAACTCGTTCGTTCGCTCGTTCGTTTGGCGGTGCGAGAAAGACTGGACTGTACTGGCGCGACGACGACGACGACGATGACGACGACGATGATGATGATGATGATGATGATGATGGCGCCCGGCGAGAACGCTACATAGCACGTAGCTCCCCATTCCGTCTAGCAGAATTTTGTAGGTATCGCGGGAAAACAACGGTATTGTGGGACGACCATGACGGCGCGTGGTGGCCGTGCCGGACTTTAGCTGTCGTTACTTTTTACTTTTTGCTTTTTACTTTTTATTTTCCCCCAGTTCGGCTGTTTACCTTTTAATTAATTAATTCGAACATCGTGCCTGCCTGGAGCGCGACGCCCACTAGATAGAATCGCTAATCGTATGCACGTCTAGACGGATGGATGGACGGAGACGTCGAGACTTGCGTGTGTAGCATAATAGTCAGGGAGAGCATGAGCACAGAGCAGGATGTGAGCTCGCTGCGAAGGCGGGGCGCGAAGGAGGAAGGAATGGACTCTCACCGGCGGCGGCGACGGGGGCCAGGCGGGTAGGTAGGAAGTATGTAAGAACCGATGACAGGAAACCTATGCGGAGGTGCAGTGCAAGAAGAGATGGATGGATGGATGGATGGATGGATGGATACCAGATGGGGCTTGTCCCTCGTCGCTCGTCGCTCGTCGCCCCCCCCTAGGTCATCACCGAGTCGAGTGGACAGTGGTGACCCGGGAGATGGTTTGGGGTTTTCGCGCTGAGGTCACAGAAAGGCATGGCGCTGTGCTGCTGCTGCTGATTGACCAGTGACCCCCGCCACTCCAACAAGGGGGGGACACCAAAAGTAGTACCCACTTTCTGCCTGCGATACCTAACCGTGTCCTCTCCCGCCCGCCGCGGCCCTGCGCTGAGATGATGTGCCCTGCACGCCCGCCCACCGAGTCGGCGGCGTGCCAGCGAGCAGCCACCGTCCGGCCACCGTCCGGCCACCGTCCGGCCACCGTCCGGCCACCGTCCGAGCGTAGTGGCCAGCCAGCAAGCCACAGCCAGCAAGCCACAGCCAGCAAGCCACGGCCAGCAAGCCACAGCCAGCAAGCCACAGCCAGCAAGCCACGGCCAGCCCGTTTGGCCCCCCCACCCCGAGGGATTCACGCGGAACGGGGGAGGAGGAGGAGGGAGAAGAGAGAGAGGGGATGTTCGAGGCAGAGAGAGAGGGGATTTTCGAGGCAGAGAAAGGGAGAGTCGGAGTCTACGTCGGGTCAAGGATCACGGTGGTCGCTACCTAGGCATCGTGGTGACCCTGTCAAGCGCAGCTCTAGGGGACAAACAGGGGCGCTTAGAGACGCTGGGCTGTGAAACGCAGACAAGTCGAGGGCCGTACCGGGCATTCCTTGGCCAGATGGGATCGCTAACTAACCAACCACTCTAACCAGGCTCCGAGCTAACCAAGAAGATCAGTGGACCAACTCCGAGTCGAGAACGAACGAATGTTTTCGCCGAAAGAGGGCGTGCCCCTCGGACAGGACGGGGATGGAGACGGAAGACGGGGGACGGAGGATGGACGATAGGGAGACTCGGACTTGACGACGACGGAGACCCGGCAGGCAGGTACTCTAGGCAAGCAGTGCAGGTAGGCAGAGGCAGGCAAGCAGGCAAGCAGGCAGGAACGGTGGACATGGCATGGGCTGGCCGTCCACGAGGAAGGAAACCGCCGCGGCCCCTGCGCAACCTTCTCACTCTCTCACTCTCTCACTCTCTCACTCTCTCACTCTCTCACTCTCTCACTCTCTCACTCTCTCACTCTCTCACTCTCTCACTCTCTCACTCTCTCACTCTCTCACTCTCTCACTCTCTCCCATCCACAACTAAGCAAGCACTGACTTACTTACATATTACTCGCTGTTCGCTCTATCGGACGTGTATGGGAGCGCATGGGGGGGGGGGGGGGGGGGGGGGGGGTGGGAGGGGGATGCGACAAGGGTGGTGGCGGGGGGGGGCCGCAGTTCACTGACTGCACAGGCCAAAAGAAAAATAAAGAAAAAAGCAAAGACAGTTAGGGACAATCTTTGAAAGAACCGAGTTTATGCTTGCTCCCTCGCTCGTCTGCCGTGTAACATCGACTGCATCCCATCCACGGCCAGGGTTCTCGCAATCCTCACCACTTACCTGCTCGCGGTACCGCTGTTGGGCTGTACACTTAAAACCACAGACTTCCTACTCCACATCGCATCGCATAGCTATTTAGCAGCTGCGGCCCGCCTCCGAGAGCTCTTCTGACTGCCTCATATCCTCACTGCTGCTACTACTGCCACTGCTACCACCACTACCACTACTACTACCACTACTACCACTACTACTACCCTACCACCATCACTACTACTACTACCACTGCCACTACATATCCGATCCGACAGCCGCCAAAGATCCTGCCATCCATCCTCTCCCGCAGCATCACCCTCCTCGTCTCCACACTTTGTCCATCCGCCTACGACCAAGCGCTTCAACACTACAGATCGGCCCTTCCATCCTACTAGTCACCGACATCCACCGAGAACGAACTTCAAACAACATCCACAGCCCCCCAGCGATTTCTTTCTTCATCTGGAAGAAAGATACGGGACTCAATTCTTCCCACGTCTTCCCCCCCAAAATCAATCAAAATTCAGGAACTGGAAGTTATACCACGGTCTTTACCGTGGGCACCGGCTTTCCATCAGCTGCTATCCGCACACTCCAGTGCAGCGTACCCGACAGTGTTCTCGTCGACAACCACGTTCGACCTACAGGACGTGCTGGCGCACGCAAACAGCTACAGAGTCATGAACAGCTATCACGGAGGAGTCACGGAAGCTCAGGAGTGGCAACCACTGTCGGTACGTGTTTGGCCGCCGTCGCAGAATTCTCTCTCTCTCCTCTCCTCTCCTCTCCTCTCTCTCTCTCTCTCTCTCTCTCTCTCTCCATGGAAAGAAAGAATAGAAAAGAAGAAAAATAAACTGACTCCTTCATATAGAGCACCTTGAGCTACCACGCAACACTCGGTGACCATCATCACTCGCACCACGGCCACACTCACTCCCACGGGCCCACCCACCCTCACACATACCCGTCGCAGCATCTCCCACATGCGGCCCAGTCCATGGTCGAGCAGCATGTGGCCCCCATCATGAAGTCGCCATCCTTCTCCCAGGACCGCGAGTCCATCCACTCCGAGCAGGATGACGACCACACCGGCAACACGACGCCGCACCACCACAGCCTGCCTCCGATGACGACATATCAGCTGTCGAGCATGTGTCCCCTTCCGAGCCAGACCAACTTCAAGCGGCCTTATCAGCCCGAGATCATCACGCCATCGTCATCCCCCCAGCCCTCAAAGCGGAGGAAGAGCACCAGCAAGGAGGCCTGGACCATGACCGAGGACGATAACCTCCTTCTCAAACTCAAGGATGAGGAGGGGCTGCCGTGGAAGGCTATCGCCCAGAGATTCCGGGATCTCAGCCGAGGCGAATTCCGAGTCCCGACTCTCCAGATGCGATACAAGCGACTCAAGGAGAAGATGCGGGTATGGGAAGTCGAAGATGTATGTTTTACCCTTCCAACAACCGGATTCGGTTTTTTCTTTTTTTTCTCTTCTTTTTCACGTTTCCACATGCTGACATGACATCACTCTTAGATCCAATACCTCAAGGAAGCGAAGGAACACATCGAGAAGCAAAAGTGGGAGTTGATTTCCCAACGGATGCTCGAGATTGGCTGCAAGAAGAAGATCCCCGGTAGCACGTGCGAAAAGAAGTGGAAGGAGATCTGCCCGCAGCCCATCAACACGCAGATGCTGCCCGGCTCCGGCCCCAACTCGGCGAGCACAAACAGCGCCGTTAGCTGCACGAGCGACGGCTTCCCCCAGCCGTGCGATATGAAGCGCGAACTCAGCCAGGTCAGCGAGGAGGGGAGCGAGGGATTTGGATTGGGTATCGATAAGGAGTAGCGGGTCACCGGTCGGTCGCAACTTCAACATCAACATCAACATCATCAACATCAACATCAACATACGCACCAGCGCAAACATCGAAACGCTTCTTTTCCTTATCACTCTTCGCCGTCGTCGTCGTCGTTTCTTTCAACTATTCCATCGTCATCGTCATCATCATCATCTACTTAACTAAATTGGGGTTGCTCAGGCAAATATCGGTGTTACTGTGGTTCTGCTTTGTGGGTTTGGGGGTGGGGGGGAAGGGGTTTTTCTTTTCTATAGGAGGGGTGGGGATGGTGTTTCTTTCTGTTGGCTTTTCCTTTTATGTTTTGATTTTTGTGATTTTTATATATGGGTAACGGGTTTTACTTATTTCTCTTTTATTTTCTCGACATTTTCGATCCTTCAATCTTTTTCTTTTCTTTTCTTTTCTTCTTTTTCCAATTTCTCCTTCTTTTCTTCCAAACAAATTTCCTGGGTCATTTGGCAGCTACTAGCATTGGTCCGTCGACTGTTTTTTTTTTGTTTTCTTTGTTCATTAATGTCAGGTTCTTTTTTTTCTTTCCTTTCGGGTCTCGTGTTTCCGGGGGATGGGATGGGAAGGCGGATGGGATGGGGGGATGGTGGGGGTTCTGATTGGTCATTTCCCCCCCTCTCTCTCTCTCTCTCTCTCTCTCTCTCTCTCTCTCTCTCTCTCCCTCTCTGTCTCTGTCTCTGTTTCCGTGTCTCTGTCTCTCTCTCGGCTAGGTATTTTTCTTTTTCTTTTTCCTTTCTTTCTTCTCTCTGCTGGCTGGCTTCTCGCCGCCCCGGGCTGGCTGGATAGGATAGGATAGGATAATCCAGTCCCCCAGACTCCAGATTACGACATGTAGTGTAGAAACGGCGTTTCTAAAGTATGCTATGGCTATGATAACTATGATTATCAAGGAGCAAAGGAAATACTTCACCCATCATCTACTGCCAGTGTCGTCCACGTGCGGGAATGATTGAAAGAAAAAAGAAACAAAAAAAAGAACACGTCGTTATGTACATACCTGGCCCGGTCGGCCAGATACGTACATAAGTGCCCGCCGCCACCGGCAGGTGCAGGCACATACTCTACATACATACATAAGCGGCGACGTGCCTAAGTCTAGTATGATATGTATGCACATATCTATCATAGAGCGAGCGAGCTCATGTCCGCCACTTCGGTCGGCAGTGCTCGCCTAGGTACCCCAGACCCAGGTCCTCCTCTAACTAGTAGGAACGATGATCATCGTGAAGAAAATTTGAAGGCTGCAGCCTGATGTGCTCCCTGGAGTCGGAACGGATATGCAGTCCGTGGTCCGTGGTCCCAGTCCGCAGTCCCAGTCCCAGTCCGTATGTAGTTCCAGTCCGCAGGTCGAAGTGCGCAGTCTGTTTGATATCCGCAGAGCGCCGGATGGATGCTAGTATCCACCCATCCACCTAGTAGAGTAGTTACTAGCACTATCACTACTACTAGTTAGTAGATCCACCCATGTACCGGTACATAGAGTACATAGTAAAGCGCACGGCCTCTTCGGCTGGATAGTCTCCGTGCGGATATGTATTGTACATATGACTTGGTGCTTTTCTTGCCTTGCCTTGCTCGCAGAGTCGCTGGTGGCAGCCCCGCGGAGCGCGGTGGGGGGGGGGGGGGGGGGGGGGGGGGGGGGGGGGTAGGCTGGAACTCCACGCTTCGTTCTACCCCGAAGCCTGAGATCTCTTCCGCCCACGTATGTACCGTCCCACCGTCCCGCCCGCGCCCGCCCTATCCCGCCCTAGCCCGCCCTAGCCCGCCCGCCCTAGCCCACCCGCCCGCTCGGCGCGCGCGATCAACTAGAGTCCCGAGTCCCGACGCATTCATCACCGGTCAACGCCGGTCAATGCATTATGCTGATGCACCGACTGCGAAGTTACAAACCCGGTTCTGCCACTCCACGCAGGCGCACGGGGGAGACACGTGCGCGCTCTCGCCGAGGAGGTGCGGAGAGCAGACTACATACATAGATGGAGGAGCATTCGGTGGGGGGAAATAAGATGTCAGGCTTTCTGGATTGGATTTCTGGAAATATGTATGGGCTAACCGTGTTGTGTTAATTACTCTACCTAGATATCCACGGCCGAAACGGGAAGGCCGCCACCACCGTATTCCGTAGATGACTCATGGCCCGTATGTAGCCCGTGGACGTGGCGTGGGGTGTGGGAGCCTCAGCTTGGGGGCAGAACGTGTGAAAGCCAGCCCAATGATCAATCCCAGTAACCCGTCTTGGTTTTGACAAGCGAGGGCACTGCTGGCTGGGCTGGGCCGGGCTGGGCCGGACTGGTGGATTATGTATCTACAGGTTATGTGTGTATGCATGGGGAAGCCCTGATAGAGGCGTGGACGGTGGGCTGTCATATGTATGGAAAAGAAGATGCGCAAAACAAGGCGAAGCCTCAGCTGAAGGCTGATACATGACGAGGCGGCGGTGCAGTACTTACATACAGTATCACTACCTACCACTTACATAGTACTATGTATATCTACCGTAGATATCGATCCCAGAACCCAGCGGATGGATAGATAAATTACCACCGAACCCCCCCGCGCGGCGTAGCTGCGTAGTTTCGTAGAGCTCAATTCACTCAATTCACTCACCCTGCAAGGCTGCCACGCGACCCCCCTCCCAACCCCGCCCGGCCGAGAATCCGAGATTCGTTTCGTTTCGTTTCGTTTCGGGAAATCGTCCAGTGGCGACGCAGAGCTCACGCACTCACTCACCATGGCAGGCTACGTTTTCCTTTTTACCGTGCGCTTTTTCCTCCGTGGGGGTGAGTTGGGGGGGTGTGACACCATCGCCTTCCGTCCCCTCCGGTACAAAACTACATCGACCATCAGCTCTGGAAGAAGAACTCCCCGGCGGGCGCACGTGCCCTAGTTGCGAAAGGAAATGTGCATTGTGAATGTTCAATACATACATAGGCGAATAGGTACTGGAGTCTGGAGATTGAGCTGGATTTTCGTAGCCCCCATGGCCGTGACGTCGTGTCGTTACTAGTTACGGTGCGTGCGGTACGTAGGTTTCTCCGTTCTTTCAGGCAGGCAGACTGGCTGGCTGGTAAGGTGAGTCGACGACGGTGTTGCGGGGGGGGGGGGCATGGATGGATGGATGGATGGACAGGGGACCTGTATGTAAGTAGGCATCAATGTAGGTACCCGCCGGTGCAGCAGAGGTCAAGTGAGAAAGGTACCGGTAACTTCATAGGCGAGAGGGTGGGAATTGCTCTAGTAACTTAGCCGGACCGGGACCGGGGGGTGAGGGAGGGTAGGCGGCCAAGCGAGTGATCCTCCGTGCATGCCTGGGGGGCCGGGATGATGCAGCCTTGCAGGGTACTCACGGTTTTTTTTTGCTGAGCGGACTGCTAAAAAGTAAGCACTATTCGTACCCCAAGTCTTGCGAGAGAGCACTGCCGACATGTAGATACGCACGCAAAGCTACCTCCACCCCCTATCCGAGTCGACTGGAGGCACATCGCATCATCATCACTTCCTACGGGAATCGGGAGGGAGGGAAACAGGTATGTACCGATACTAGATAGATTTGGGGGGGGCTCCAGGCGGGAATCGGGATAGAGCCAAACAGGTATGTACCGGTTGATTAGGGGGGCAAGGGGGGGGCAACGGGAGTTCTTGGTCTAGTTGGTAGTTTTCCTACCCAGCTCGAAAGTAACCACTGACCAGCATCATCGTTCCTACACCTGGCAGCGTATCTAGCTATCCTGTCCATGCTAATTCCTCAGCTTCCGCTCCCTAGACTCCTCCGAATGGTAGCACTCCCGGATGGGTGGGTGGCTACACAACCACAACCACCGTACCGTAGCGTACCATACCGTACCGGATACACAACCGTGGGACCTATATACGCGATGTTTAAGCTAAGTACATCCACCAGCCCTCCTCCTCCTACTCCTCCTACTGCTCGACATACTCCTGATACTCCTGACGATCCCCAAGCTGCTTCCCGCTGGAGATCCCGAAACGAATGCGGGAAACAGAATACGTACTAACTATACATACCTCGGTATGTACATGCGTAGGTAGAGTACATCATAGCCCTGCCCGGTTCCTGTTGCCCTGTTCCTGTGGCCAATGGTCGCTCATGGATGGTACAATGGTACATCCACAGTTCATCCGTTTCACCCATCCCACCGGCACAGGCACGATCACCAAGCTGACCCGGCGAAGCAATGAGTTCCGCGTGGTGGGGGACGAGGGAATACATGATAACAAAACCTTTGTTTCTTCTTTCTTTCCTTTTTTCTGTTGCTTCGCTGCTGCTGCTGCGGCTGCTGTACTAGTAAACTGCTGTAGACATCGCATGGCTCGCACGCGGCGGTGCTAGCGACGAGAGGGCCAGGTGTACTATACCCTCACCACATAGCACTCTTGTTACTATTATCTACATGGAGTAGATGCCTGCTGCACTCCTCGATTTGGGACTTTATTAGCTCTCCCATGGCAACCGTCACCGAGTACATAGTAAGGTCTGGTCCTGTCTTGCGTCCTCTTCACTTTTCCCACCCTCCTGAGTCCTACTCCTCGTGTACCACTCCGGACGGCTACCCGCATACTTCACGGCCGGAATTGACCGCCCACCTACCAACCTAAGTTACTACGTACACGTACGTACGGAACGGAAAGGGATGGATGGATGGGTGGATGGATGGATGGATTGATGGATGCGCACGGAATTCATATCGCTGGCGGAGGTATTGCAGCTGATGGCTGATGGCTGATGCTGATGCTGCGGGCGGTGAGGGTGCTTCCGACTCCTCGGTTCTGACGCTGACTCTCGAGGTTAGAGAGGAGCAGAGTTTGAGTCTGAGACCTCATGCCGCCGTAGTAAGAGCAACACAGACACACCCACCCACACGACACACATCCACCCACCCATCCACCCACCCACCCACTGACACGGAGTTGAAACCCGTTTTATCCCGTAGAGGCTGAGCCCGGCGCAGCAGCAATTCCGATTGAATCAATCTCAAATCCTAAGTCCCAAGGCTGAGGAAGAGGGAGAGAAGAAGAAGAAGAAAAACATGACCGACTTACTTACTGACCCACCCTCCCCCCCTTCCCCCCCTTCCCCATGGCCTAGCAAGCGAAGATTACCGAGATGTTCTGGTGCTACGTGCCGGTTGGTTGGTTGGTTGGTTGGTGCTCTTAAATAGACGTACGTACATACCGTACATGGAGTACATATATACCGTGCGTGCTCGCGGGGGCGGGGGGGCTTGCGATATATCCCCCCCGCTATATGCTACGTTGGCCGGGGGATAGGAAGGTACGAGGAGGGGGGGATGTACGTGTACCTACGTGTATGTACTCCATCTCCGTCCAACGTCACGGGAAAGACCACATATGCACGGAATAGGGGGCACGTCCGTCGTCTCGTGACCAGTCCAGTGCAGTCCATCCACAGTGGCGGTTCACTCACTCACTCACCCACTCCGCACTCCGCACTCCGCCGGCTGACCTGCCATGGGGATCCTCTCATGGAGATTTATGCATACGTTGCACATGTACCTACATGTACTCCTCGATGATGATGGAATAATGCATTGCGACCCGCGTATGCGCGCATAAGGGCCAATCCATTCCGGGGGTGGGGGGGCAGATTACGACACGACACGAAACGCATAGGCAGTCACTCGGAGTATTGCAGCGGAAAAAAACGCCGGAGAGCGGGCGGAGACTTGTAAGTTGTGTGATCCGAAGCTTTCCATTTAGCAGCAGCAGCAGAACCAGCACTGCGGGGCAAGATACTGCGAATCTCCCCTCTACCTGCAGAATGTATCTGACCATACCTGCTGCTGCTGCCAGTCATCCGCGCCGTCCCAGCCCGACTTTGCTCCTTCTGACCGCTCCCACTCCACCACCGCTTCCCAGCGGAGTGCACAGCAGCAGCAGCGGAAGATCTCCCCGATGGACGCACTCACTCACTCGCTGTAGGGCAGGCTGCTGTCGGATTCCGTGCGTTGACTTCCAGCCTCGACACTCTCCGGGTATGTGCATGTGGACTGGCGGACGTGGGGCAGCTGGCACCGCGTTGATCGTGGCGGATCGGAGTTAACGGGGGGGGAGGGCTCCTCGAGAGTGCAGATACTGCTCGCGGTAGGGAGCTCGAGCTTCGACTTGAAAAGCAAAGTACGACCGACCGACCGACCGACTGTCCACTTTGGAAAAAGTCACGATGTCACGATGTCACTGCATATGCGGTTGGAAGCGACGATGCAACTCACTCACTCACTCACAGCTGTGGTGTACCGCCGTACCGGGCATAAGTGGTAGAGGCAGCGATGCACTCACAGCTGTCGTGTACCGTGTTCCGCGCAAGAGTCGACGGCGGTGGTTGCGTGCGTGGCGGGAAGTTAAGCGATACTGGGTTGCGCAGCAGCGAATCCCGCCTCCTTCTCCGAAGACGACGACGACGACGAGGCAAGCTTCTTGCTCACCGTGTCGAGTGACGTCGTGTCTCGATCACTCGGGAGAAACGGACCAACTGGCTGGACGACGCACCCAGGGGCAATCTAAGGAGCCGGTGGTCGTTCGTTCGTTCGTTGCCAACCACGCGCTCCATATGGCTCTAGCTGCCCACATTCCACACCCCACATTCCACATCCCCATCCCAGAATCCCACCTCGTCGACTCCGACTCCGACACCACCACTAATAGTGCACACCGGACCAGCAATTTCCCCATGTTCACTACCAACCGGCGACCATCAACGGCAACGTGAGCGAAGAAACAAGATGTCTCTGTACAGTAGTTAGTAGCCTCGTCACGACGGAGAGTAGGATAGCCAGCCTTGCACGCCAATGCCAGCCAGCCAACCGGCTACTAAAATGTCTCGTTATGACGGGCTCCGACTCCCCGAGTCCCGCTCCGGGCTAGTTACTCTAGCGACGGAAGCTGGCTGCCATCCCCACATACGGACTTCCATGCGTAACTAGGCGTGGAGTCCAAGACACGCCTCGCCTCGGCTGAAGGATCGAGCAAGGCGTCCCTTCTTCATCTATCAATCATGGTGCAGAATCCGTCGGATTCGCCGGGGGCGGACGGGCAGACGGAAAGACGAGCAGGATGGGGTGGGGTCGGGTCACACCTTTGCTGCCCCCCCCCCCCCCCCCCCTCTGTTCCCTCAAATTTGCAAAACAAGCAGGCCGAAGAGGTCTCTCTACACATCTACTTGTATAGTAGTTACCGGTACTCTCTCGTTAGTACATCCGCCGCTCCAGGGTCTAGACGGGGAGGGGGGGCCGTGATAGGCAGAAAACGATCCGGACCAGAATTTGAGGCTGTTGAGCTGTTGAGCTGCGGCTTCTCCGGTCGGTACGGTACTATAGACTCGTGGTGGTGGAGGTGATGGTGGTCGTGGTAGTGGAGGTGGTAAGATATCTCTTCCCTGATCGCACGTGCCTGGTTCCCGGCGGCTATCTGGAGACTTGAGTTCTCCCCCATGCCCCCATGTCCCCCCATCGAGACATATTCCCATGACCATGACCATGACCTTGACCATGCCCATGTCATTTCGACGACGACCAGTCGAGTCGAGTTCGACCAGAGTACTCTACGCGGCAACCAGCCAGTCGCGGTGGGCCAATCGAGCACTTCCGACGACAACCGCGACTCGGCACCGAAACGACGTCCAAAGTGAGGCTGTTGATGGAGAACCTACCTACCTAGATAATTACTATAGTAACTATGTAGAGGAGGTAGAGTACTCGTCGATAGCGATCTCGTGTGCGACTGCCTTTCACTCTATTCTCCAGAGTCGAGGTGGAGATAAATCAGGGATCATCCGCCCCCCATCCCTCCCGAAATTGCTGTGACGCCAAGAGGCCGTTTCAACGCCGCCCATTGGCTGCCACAACTCTCGCCTTGAAGAGAATCACCACGCATTCGCGCCGCTTGATTGGCTCAGGCTCGACGACGACGGTGAGCCACGGAAAAGAAAAACGAAAGAAAAAAAAAGCACGACATCGAAGTCGGACTGACTCCGGAGGGGACGGCGTGCGGGCGCGGAGGAGAGCGTTGAGCGTTGACTTGGCCGGGCTTGAGCAAAGATAAAAATAAGAACTCCCCAAAGGCGAGTCGTCGGATGGTATTGCATCATGCCACCAAGTCACTCACCCCCCTGGGCCCTGGCCTGCGAGCGATTGGCAAATGGAAACGTCGAGAGGTCGATGGCATTTGCCAGATTTCCCACCCCGGTTGATATCTTGTGTGTTCGTGATGCCGGTGCAGCGGGCGATTGTGCGATTGTGCGATTGTGCGATGTGTGATGTGTGATGTTGTGGTTGCAGTACGGCATTCCTCGTCGAGTACATACATACCGTACAGTTATTATCTACCTCTTAGTAATCTACTTCCTGCAAGGATGAATAGAACCCGTAACAGCCATCCAGCACGATTCTACGGTATCTGCTAGTATACCACATCCCTCCCTGCTGCCATCAATCTCAATCCACCATCACTGGATTCACCCCGTAATGCCGACTGTCCGGTCGGCCGTATCCCAAGCGAGGCCTACCACCGCCATCACCCCCATGAGCTGACTATGTATCGAGTAGTTACTCTACCCCCCTGGCCAGACTGAATGTCGAATGTTTCGTTTTCTCCACCTGCCTCCAGATCCCCCAGGTGCACCCCTGGGTCCCGTGTCGCAACGGACTTCGAAACTGCACTTCCGGCTCTGATTCTGATTCTTGCCTCGGGAGGATCTATGTAGGTACTATAGAAGGTCTCTCGCACGCCCACAGAGCGGAAGCCCATGCCCACGTCCACGCCCACGCCCAAGCCCATGCCCATGCACCGTCCCAGATACGATCCGCAGCCGCGTATCAAAGGTACGTTGGAGATCCAAACTCCCATTTGCAGCCAGTGTAGGAGGAGGAGTGTCCATCTCCATCTACCGAGACATTGTGTGGGGCGCGGGAGGGAGGGAGGGAAAGATACGCGTGCTTGCCTGCGTGCGTTCGTGTGTTCGTGCGTGTGTTCGGGTTTCCTTCCCTCTCCCGTTGTTCTAATATATATCTCCATACTTTAGAGTACATATAGTAGCTGTACCTGCACACGTGCAGTTGATTGCTCCGCTCCGGCTCCGAGCTGGACGCATGCTCCCGCTGTGTCTCCAAATCTATGTGCCTATCACAGCAATAATGCTATCAGGCGGTCCATATATCCGGGCCGTTGCTGCAGTGATGCTTGCTCTAAACAAAGTTCTTGCCCACCCCCCTCGCCGTCGATATACACCCGAAATAACCGGTGGCTTGGTCGAGAGATATCTGAAGTGCCCGCCCTAATTGCAAGGGGAACCCTCATCGGTTTTTTCTTGGGGAGCGGGTGATACTGATTGATCCTTCCGAGTGGTACACTGGTACTGGGCGAAACGGAACAACTCCCCGGAATCGATTTCGAATGGTAAACCCCCGGAGTACTTGCTCAAGTATCCATATATGCCGGGCAAAATATACATCTAACTGAGTCCGCCGCACGGAACGTTAGCTGTAAGAAAACGGCGGGTGTGCTTCTCGGTATCCGCTTTCCTAGACAGACAGACAGACAGATCTCATGCCAGCAGCAAGCATCTGCCGAGATTCCGACTCTCCGAGAGAAGCAAGCAAGCAAAGGAAAAGAAAAGAAAAAAAGCGAAACTCACGGTCGGGCAATGGCAATGGCAATCGATCTGCATCTGCCATCCAACCAGCACAAACGTCATCCTCCTTCTCCCTCCTCAAGGCTCGGGCAATACCCTAAGCCGATAACTAGCACGCGGGACTCTGCTGCGTGCCTGCATGCCCATCCTCATCCTCATCCTGATCCTCAAACCACACCGAACCTTCTCCGGAGCATCCAGAAGGGTCCGGATAGATCGGAAATCGCCGGAACTGTGGGGGGAAGGGGAAGGGGGCGTCTGTCGGCAGTTGTTGCGATCGAGAAACAGTGCGAGTGCGCATCAACTCCCAACCGCATCTACAAGTCGTCGGATACGTGCTCTGCCCTTTCGCTTGCGAGTCTGCGGATACGTGCCTACGTGGAGCGAAGGATAGTAGAGGTGGGTGGAACCTAACCTGCACTCCACTGCGCTGCACTGTACTGTACTTTGCTGTACTGTACTGCACTTGCGTCCACCCGGTATTTCGTACCCCTCAGCTGGTACGAATGAACGAAAGACGACCACCACCACCACCACCACCACCAGTGAGAAAACTGGGAAGGCTCTGGGTCCCGACATCCAAGCCTGAACGCGAGCGGTCGTCTATATCCATGTCCCGCTGCCCGGGTAGGTTCGGATTCTGCACTGTTGGTATGCATAGGTAACTATGTACCTAGTTACCTATGTTCCCCAAAACCGCATCCCCGAGAACGATCCGATATGCACCGTGCCTATCTGGTAACTTTTCAGCTGGCCGTCCCCCCCTCCCCCCCCCCGGACATGTTGCCACTGTGTTCGTCTTCTTCTTCTTCTTCTTCTTCTTCTTCTTCTTCTTGTTCTTCGTGACCAATGGCGGGGAGAGGGTAAGGCACGCACCTTCTCCAGCATCCGGCTTCTGTGCTTCGACGATGAGTCTCTCCGCTGCGTCGTTTGCGGCAGTCAGCAGTCAGCAGTCGACGTCAATCTATATGCCGTTACTTCAGGTCTGTCAGCGCGGTCATACTCCAACCTCTAGTCGAGCGATGCAACGGTGATGCGTGTCACGTATGTAGGTATGTAGCGGCAGTGATATCATCGCGACCCGGGTCATCGACTGCGCCAGTCCACGGGTCATCGGCCGCGCCAGTCCACGGGTCATCGGCCGCGCCAGTCCACAGATCACCGAGTCACCTCCCATGGTGCTGACCCTCCACCCCACGCATCCCCAGCGGGCATAGGTAGTATAGTATGTATCCGTGGCTTCCCTCGGGCCCGCGCCACATCGAGAGTGATATGTACCATAGGTACGGTGTTCATCCCGCTCCGGACCCCGTCGCCGTGCCGGAACAGGCAAATCATCGGCAGCTTCAATTTCACCTCAGACTCGCAGGCTGTACCAGTCGAGAATTTAAAAGTTGCTGAGTGAGAGCCTGGGACTGTCAGGCCCGAACCTAAACAGTCCGATTTCGAACCGACCACCGCCAGCTCACTGCCGATCACTCGTCGCGACTCCCTGTTCCCCCGGGCCCTGTGGCTTGCTTCGTTTCCCTAGAGGAGACTATTCATTGGTCATGGTAAATGCCAGCCCCCCACTCGCACTGCTCGGTACCGCACCCGTGAAAGCACTTACATATGTACGATTGACTTTCTATCGATATCCGGCCCCCGGGTCCGGGTGAATCCCCCATAATCTCGCCGCTGCTAGAGTAGAATAGATGTGTAGAGTACCTATGATCTTGCATGAGCGAGTTGTCCACAGCGGAACTCTCCGCTGTCCAATACATCTCCTCGGGAATGCAGTCCGAGCGACGACGACGTGTCGAGCTGGATCTGCCGCGTGGAGGTCCAGCAACTACTGTGGAGCACATACCTAGTTGATTATCCCGATATTTACGAACAGATAACGAGCTCGAGCCAAGAGCATGTGAACTGAACTGAACTGCCGGTGCGTGATGTAGGTGTCATGGATCATGTATCATGTATCCAGAGTAGAGCACATAGACATCTAGTTATCGTCATGTCAACAATTCCAAATCGTCGTCGTCAGCAGCAGCTTGACAGATAAGGAGCGATGATCCGTACGGTGCGGTACGGTACGGCGCGGTACAGCCCTTCCGCGTCGATTCAGTTAGCGAGCGAGCGAGGTGTCCAGCGCCTCTCATTTCCACCCCTCGCCCCTCCACCGAACCAGTCCAGGACGCAGTACCCCCCGCCACCTGCCATATGCTAGCACATTTCATCGCCGACCGCTCCAGAACACGTATTAGGCAGAAAAGGCCTCACACTACACACTAGCACGTACCCAACCCCCCCGCCCCCAAGGAGGGCAGAAATTCGGCGTGGGCGCTACAAAAATCTGACACGTCAGAAACGGAGCCGCGCGGGGAGGCGGAAGGGTTGCTTGGACAGGGATCACGAGCGCATGCCGCTCACCTCACCCACGCACGGCCCGAACGTGGGATGTGTGTTTCGATTTCGATTTTGAATTTCGATTTCGACTGGCGAGACGAGATGAGATGAGAGAGAAACAGAGAGAGAAACATCGGCGACGGCGCTGAAATATGCATCTCCGCGCGAAGGAGGAGGACGGGGGGATGTGGGTGAGTATTTCGAATCCCAGCCGCCGGGGAGCATACGATGGGATGGAAGTGTACAGCTTCGGGACTCCGGCCCGGACTTTGAAATCCGACATCTGCCTGCTTAACAGATGAGGGCTAGAGTACCTACTCTAGTTAACTGTGGCCATCGTCCAGCCAGCCACCAGCTGAATCATCCACGATCAGTACATAGACGCCACTTTGCCGTCCGTGCATTGTCTGGCCAAGCTGTGCTAGTGACGAGTGAGCGGTGGTGCTCTGTTCTCGGATGGGTGAGAACCGGCCCCCGGGTCACCAGTTACTAGTACCGTGACCCTGTACAGAGGCATGAATTGTGATGTCAGGTTAGCGCACCCGAAAGTGTCAACTAGACCCTCACACGGCTGCGGAAGGCTCGAGTGACATGAGGTGTATCGCCATCGTAAACATCACTCATACATACCACACTGTACTCTAGGTATACCTGGAGAGTAACCATACCCCGGAACGCGACGGCAGATACGTGGGCCCGACATGCAGCGGAAGACCGAAAGGTCTCCCGCACGATCGCTGAGTGGTCTGACGAGGGGGGCTGAACAATTTTACGAGCGAAAACTGCTGTTTGAGCGTTACATAGATCCTCCCTTTTGCGCCTAGATCATCCGCGCATACTCTTTCCCCTACCACCCCAATACTCAACTACCACACCACCTCACTTCGCCGCTTCCCCACCATTCAACCTCCTCACTCTCCGACATCCACCCCGGCCCCCGCACCTTAGCACACATTCAACAGAGGGTACGTAAAAGAAAGAAATGGGCGGAGTCCAGAGAATGAGCGAGGAAAAGGATAAAAGGTTCAGTGTTCTACATAGACCAGTCCCGACCAAATTTGGGCATGGTCTGGCCGGGTCGGGATATATCCCGACCAAAATATTTTAGGTCTGGTCGAGTCGGGATATATCCCGACCTACTAAACCCTAAGTCACGTCTACTTAATTTTATCCCGACGGACAAAACCCAAAGTCGGGTCGGGATATATCCCGACTGACCAGATCGGTCGGCCGACCGGTCGGGTCTATGTAGAACACTGATCGTCGCCAGCCTTACTCGATACGATATCTGCATGAACCCGGAGCCATAGCTGTCACAACGGTAGAATCATGGAACTCACAATGTCTGGAAAAGCAAGAAAGATTCATAGTACTGGAAACACGCACAATCGGCAGGTTGGAGGAAGGATATTTGGAAGCGCCGAAGCGCGCAAAGAAGCGACCTACAAGCCATGAAGCGAGAAAGCGAGATTCCCAACACTCGAGCGTGCAACATCAAACAATCGCGAGGCATTAAAACAAGAAAGACAGAAAAATCACCGAATCCAACAGAACGTTACCCAAACCCGCGCAGATCGCCCATCCAAAGAACAATCATCCATAGGGCTTATATCGCTTCGCGGCAGCCTTGTGTGCGGCCCAGGCTTTGTCCGAACAGCGCTTGCCGCATTGGTCGCACCACTGGTCGCTCATACTGTTCATGTGCGTGCAGATGATGCATTTCCACATGTAAACGACAGGCTTTGACGATTCGGCACCCATTGCGTTTATGTTTTGAGCGTAGTTGGTTGAAACTTGGAAGACGGTACCGAGTCGGGGTGAGTAAACTGGGATTTGGAAAGAGTTCGAAAGACCGGTGATGTCTGCTGAAGATTTTGATTGTGTTTGTGAGGTAGTTTCAAAGGTTAGAGAAGCATGACGGGGGAGGGACGATGTGGGTACGGAAAAAGGAGTTTTAACTAGGGATCCGGCGGTATTACTTGAATGGAACACACGCCTACAATCCCTCCAGCCGGTATCATGAATAGAAAGCCGGCAAGCTCACCTGTTATACAATACCTCCCAACCGACAAATCCCAGCTTCCGACTATGATGGCAAGCAAAAGTGACAGCGTAGGAGAGAGCCGGCTCGACTCATGCTCAGCAAAAAAAACAGTCCCGGCTGTAGTCGAGAAAGCCATGCGGCTCATACAGAGGTGAAATGCCGGTCATCACGGAACGTACGCGGCCATTATTCTTCATCTATTATACTAGAGCGGATATCCGCTTCACAGTTACTACCCTGGAACGGAATCCGCTTGTGCTGCGGCGGCATTGGCGGTGTATCTACCACCGATGAGCCTGGACACGTGATCCAAAAGCATCCGCCAGGCACTCAACTAACTCCTAGATTTGCCAGATTTACTCGATAGCGCCTGTGGGTTGTGAGCAGATTTGCCGCGGGTTTCCCTCAGCGCGATTTTGGTGGTGCCAGTACATAATCCACACCCCAGCTCTTTATGAGCTACCCATAATGGAAAGCAAAGCAGAAACCCCTATGGGCGAAGGTAAGAAAAAGGAGCAGGAGGGGAAAAGACAAGAATGGGGATGGCTGCTACGCAGTGCGTGCGTTGCTTTAAACTATAGACGTACAGCGGGGGGTACCACCCGTCGGAACGGAAGACACAACGAAACCCCCGTGTCAGACCTCTGGAATCTGACCTGGAAGCGAACCCCACATATCATAGAAAGATCAGAGAGGTCAGGGGCGAGGAAAGTGGCGAGGGAAAGGGCGGCGAGGGTAGAAGAAAAGAGAGAAGCAAGAGCCAGGGGAGACGAAAGCGAGATGGTGGAGACCTCGCCTCTCTTCCTCCCCACCGCACCTAGCGTCCTCACCCAGAGTTTGGCCTTATCGGCAATGGACTAGGAACATGTAGGAGTCAGGGCGTGAAGCAGGATATAGAAAACACGGGCGTCAGAGACGAGGAGCTGGATTTTTATTCCTGTCACGTGTCGCGTACCGAGTGACATCCCATGCCCCCGCCGGTCAGCGCCGGCGAAGCGCGCAAAGAAGCGACCTACAAGCCAAGAAACAAGAAAGCGAGACTCCCGAGACTCAAGCGTCTAACATCAAACAACAGCAACGCATTTTAACAGGAAAGACAGAAAAATCATTGAACCCCAATAGAGAAAGTTACCCAAACCCGCGCAGATCGCCCATCCAGGGAAGACGCTATCCCTAGCGCGCCTTAACGCAAATATTTTTCCTCGGCCTCCCTGTGTACGATCCAATCGCTCTGCTGACAGTGCTTGCCGCATTGCTCGCACTTCCGGGAGCTCATACTGTTGCTGTGCGAGCAAAACGCACATATCCACAGGTAAACGCGAGGCTTTGACGTTCAGCCACTCATTACGTTTGTGTTTTGAGGGTAGTTGGAACTTGGTTGGAAGAAGGTGGTAGGTACCGAGTCGGGGTGAAATAAACTGAGATCTAGAAAGAGTTCGAAAGACCGGTGGTGATGTGTTCTGCAGGTTTTGTTTGTGTGTAATGTATTCTAAAGGTTTTGATTGTGTTTGTGAGGTAGTTTTGAAGGTTAGAGAAGGATGATGGGGGAGGGACGATGTGAGTACGGAAGAAAGGGTTTTAACCAGGGATCCAGCGGTATCTTTTGAATGGAACATACGCCTACAATACCTCCAGCCCGTATCATGGATAGAAAGCCGGCAATCGGCTGTTGCTGTGGTGGCATTCGCGGCATATGGACCGCTGACGAGCCTGGACACGTGCTTCAGAAACATCCCCTAGGGATATGCTAGAGGTTCCCAATGATTTTCTATAGGATCGCCAGTAAATCCTTCTAACCGACACCGAGACGATGAGCCCGAAGTCCATCAGCGTTACATCAGAGCAGTATTCCATCGGCCCGTGAGAAGTAGCCGGCCAGACTGGCGGTTTGCTTGAGGTAGCTGCAAGTACAAACTCAAGGCTAGGTAGGATATGGTTGACGGCACACGCGCGGAAGCAAAGATAGCAGCCCTACTGAACAAAGTCCACCTTATTAGAAGCGTGTGAGGTTTCCGGTACTGAGTGACTTCCCATGCTTCACCCGTGCTACCAAACCAAAAACCAAAACCAAAAACCAAAAACCATCACCATCCCCGGTGGGTGGCTTGGAAACCCCAAGCGCTGAATAAAACGGCCTTTTTCCTAGTTTTGAACGGTGACCTTCGCACTCAGCTCCCCTCGTTGATTGAGTGGCCTAGGTTGTTGACCACTAGACCACACGGGGGTTTTTTCGTGCTGGATATATGCATTCGGAAATTATGAATTGGTGCATGCTCCGTGACGGACGAGAACAGCGACTAAGTGCCGTCCATTGGACCCCCACGGCCACAGCTTTGGCTCCTCTCGTTGCGCGACGCAGGCAGCACAAATCTGGCAGTACAACGCCGCACACCACGCTGCAGCGGCCTCGATCCTCGCAGATCTGGTATTTACTATTATACTTGTCCGTGAAGAGCTGCTTCAACCAGTTCAGGTGCGATATCTTGGTCTTCCCCTCTCTCTCCCTGCCTCATGGGAAAATCAACTAACAGTCAAAATGGCCTGTCAAGACTGTGGCGACTTCTTGCCCGATATTTCAGCTGTCATAATGGTAAAAAACTATGGAATTCACAATTTTTGGAAACGGAAAGAAAGATTTATATGTATTGGAAACACGTACAATCGGCACGTCAGAGGACGAATATGAGGAAGCGATCTATGTACAAACTAGGAAACACGAAAACGAGACTCCCAATACTCAAGCGTGCAACATCAAACAACAGCAAAGCATTTCAACACGAACGACAGAAAAATCATCGAACCTAACAGAAAGACAGAAATACCAGCAAACCTAACAAAGAAAATTACCCAAGCCCGCGAAGATCGCCCATCCAGGGAAGACGCTATCCCTAGCACGCCCTACTTGTAAGTCTGATAGTATTTGAACTCGGCCTCACAGTGTGCGGCCCAGGCTCTCCGCGAACAGTGCGTGCCGCATTGCTCGCACGTCCAGGAGTTCATACTGTTGCTGTGCGAGCAATTGTCGCATCTCCACAAGTAAACGCAAGGCTTTGAAGTTCTGCCACTCATTGTGTTTGTGCCTCGAGGGTATTTAGCTCGAACTTGGAAGATGGTACGGAGCCGGGGTGATGTAAACTGAGGTCTGGAAAGAGTTGAACGAAAGACCGGTGATGTGTGCTAAAGGGTTTGATTGTGTGTGATGTGTTCTGAAAGTTTTGATTCTGTTCGTGGGGTGTTTTCGAAGGTTAGACAAGGATGATGAGGGAGGGAGGATGTGAGCATGGAAGAAGGAGTTTTAACAAGCAATCCGCCGGTATCTATTGAATGGAATACACACCTGAAAGCCCATCAGCCGGTATGATCAATAGAAAGCTGTCGAGCGCAGCTGTTCTGACAAATTCCAGGTTGCGAATACGACTAGGGGAGACTGGAGCGGAAGCCGAGTCACGCATCGAGTGATATCCCATGCTGGCAGCTGTGTCCCTGCGGCCAACAAAAACCATCACCACCCCCAGCGGGTGGCTTGGTAACCCCAATAGCTGAATACAAAAAAGTTTTACCTGAGTTTGGACGGTGATCTTTGCGCTCAAATCCCCTTGTCGATTGCATGGCCCAGCTTGTTGACCATTAAACCACGCGGGGTTTTTTTCATGCTGGATACATGAATTCGAAAATGATAAAGTGATAGGTGCCCCGCGTAACTCAACCTGCAGCCGGCGACCAGGTGTGGCCTCCCCTACCCTACGTCCTGGCCTGTCCCGGCGATACAAGTAGAGCGTATTAAAGAGGTAGTGCTTAACCATGGTTATAAGGTATCTCTTCATTCCCGGGCCTCAGCTAAACGAGCGAGTGAGGGAGTGAGAGAACACCCCCCACCCTCACTCACAAGGCCCTAGCTTGATCTCCGCTCACTGCGCGACGCCCGCACCATAACACGATGCATGGCCTTCATGTACCCGGTCCTGGATCCGGTATTTACTGGTTGTCAGTGGAGACTTGAGAGCTGCTTTGGCTACCTACTTCGGACGATGGGATTGGAGGTGCGAAGTCTTGATCTTGCTCCACTCCTTTATCCCTTCCTCCCTCCCTTCCTCCCTTCCTCCCTGCCTCATGGGAACATCAACTAACGGTCAAAACGGCCTGTCAAGACTGTGGCGACTTCTTGCCCGACATTTTCTGCTAGTCCCACCTGAAGTCAATTTTACCGTATAGCAGGGGACTCATTGAGTCAATGGGGTATAAAATTGATGAAAAAATCGAATTAATTACAAAGCGGGTAATAAAAAGCGATTTTTGAGATTTCTTTTGGCAAAAGTAGGCGGTGTTAATTACATTTCAGACCTACGGTAGCAAAAAACTGCGGACTCTACCTTCGGCAGCTTGTTGGTGTGTATGGTGAAGACTTTAATCAAACCCACATTTTAAAAAACTGGGTTACATGGCTTCGTAGATTTCAAGAAAAGCGCAAATACAGCAAAATTTCTTCCTGCGGTAATGGGAAGTGGGTTGCCAAACGGCCTTGAAGCCATCTTGAATTGACCACCGAGTTTCCTCAACTCCGGGAGAAAGGCGTTTAAAATGCAAGGTGGATAGTAAAGGACCCTCGAGGGGTTAGCAGCCGGCCTGCTTATGGTTGGCCGCCGGTATGTATCGACAAAAACTCACACGAGATGCATACATGTATCATTATAGAAACTCGCAGCCGTATATGATATGGCATCAGTTCGTTGAATAGACTGTGGCGACCACCAACGCCCCGACTTTTCCTGCCAGCTCCACGGGTCGAGAGAAAGCTCGACCACCACTGTCCGTTGCTGCTTAGCAGCCTACCACCCAATTCGATATCTGCAGAAATCCGGAACCATAACTGTCACTATTGTAGAAACATGGAATTCAAAACGTTTGGAAAATCAGGAAAGATTGATACTGGAAACATGCACAATCGGCACGTCAGAAGACGGATATGAGGAAGCGACCTATGTACACACCAAGAAACAAGAAAGTCAGACTCCCAGCACTCAAGCGTGCAACATCTAACAACAGCAAGGAATTTCAACACGAAAGACATTAAAAAAAACCATCGAACGCAACAGAAATACCCGCAAACCTAACAGAGAAAGTTACCCAAACCTGCGCAGACCGCCCATCCAGGGAAGACGCTATCCCTAGCGCGCCCTACTAGTAAGTCTAATATTTCAACTCGGCCTCACAGTGTGAGACCCAGGCTCTGCGCGAACAGCGCTTGTCGCATTGCTCGCACGTCCGGGAGTTCATGCTGTTACTGTGCGAGCAATTGTCGCATCTCCACAAGTAAACGCGACTCTGTGACGTTCTGCCACCCATTGCGTTTGTGTTTTGAGGGTAGTTGGTTGAAAAAGGGTACCGAGTCTAGAAAGAGTTCGAAAGACCCGCGGTGATGGGCGCTGAAGGTTTTGATTGTGTGTGATGTGTTCTGGAGGTTTTTATTGTGTTCGTGAGGTGTTTGGAAGTCTAGAGAAGGATGATGTGGGAGGGATGATATGAGCACGGAAGAAGTGGTTTTATCTAGCGATCCGGCGGTATCTATTCAATGGAAGACACACCTACAATCTCTCCAGCCCCGATCCTGTATAGAAAGCCGGCGATCTCACCTATTCCGACAAATTCCAGGTTCCGAGTACGACTAGCGGAGGCTGCAGATATATCATGAAGCCAGCGCTGTGGGCGAGCTGGCTCACGTGTACTACCTACTCCCGGATACATGACTCGGGCCGGCAGCGTATGTAACCAGCTCACGCGTGAAGATGGTAGAAGGCAAACGTCCGAGAAGCAACTATAGCAGCCCTTCCTACCGGACAAAGTCCACCTTATTCATCTACATGTTGCAACTGAACTGTACGCACCAAATTGCATCACATCTAGGACAACACTTTTGGAAATGAGTACTTCGGTCTGACTATGAGTCGTTTCTTTGAACATGAAAAAAACCGGCAGCGCAAGGTGTGTCAGTTGCCGAGTGAGAACCAATGTTGCACCCGTCTTGCCAAAAACAAAAACCGTCACCACCCCCGGCGGGTGGCTTGGAAACCCCAAGAGCTGGATACAAAGTTCGTTGATCTGGTTTGAACCCGGCACTTTGCACTCAATTCCCCTCGCCGATTGCGTAGTCTAAACCACTAGACCACGCGGGGTTTTTCCGTGCTAGAGACTTGATTTTGAAAATTATGAAGTGGTGTGTGCCACCCCGTCCCGGGATAGTCAATACCGTAGCTATACACTGATGGAGTCTTATAAGTTATCCCCACATGTGTAAAGGTGGACCTTCAGCACAGCACCGGACGTATTCCTCATCTCATAGCCACCGATCACTGGACGGCAGGCCAATAGTTCATGAGTATAGTAGGTATGACTAGCTATCTCTTTACTCCGACTAAATAAGGGAGGGAACACCTCTCGCCCGCGCACAGCTTAGTTTCCGCTGCGCGCCGCCTCCCTCCCTCCCTCCCTCCTGGGAAAACCAACTGATTGTCGCAAACGGCTGTCACGACCATCACGATTTCCTGAATCTTATTCGCCATTTCCTACCGGCTCCGTCTGAATACACTGCTGCCGAGCAGTTCGCTGCTGGGCTGCTGCTTGCTTACCCCTGTGTTGGAGAGAGAGATAGAGAGAGATCTTCCTGTTTTATTTCGCATGCAGCCTCTCTAGACTATGGCGAACCCACGGCCTCCGTTTCCTGTCTGCCGTGGCCAGTCCAGGTGAAAGCCCCGGTACAGACCAGTCCCATGCGGCGCACCAGTTCCCCTACCCATCCGCCTCGGGCCGACACAAGCAAAAGTATAGAAAGCCGGTGAGCTCACCTGTGACGACAAATCCTAGGTTCTGAGTATGATAAGACAAGCGGAGGCTGGAGATATTATAAAGCCAGTGCTGTGAGCGAGTTGCCTCAAGCTTACTACCTCCTCCCAGGTTTACGAAAGCATTGCAAAAAAAAACCAGCCGCGCGTGGGGTCACTTGCCACATACCGAGTGATAGCGTATGCTCCCACCCTCAAGCCCAAAACAAAAACCACCACCACCCCCGGCGAGTGGCTTGGAAACCCCAAGAGCTGAATATAAAGTTCGTCGACCTGGGTTGAACCCGGAGCTTTAGACCTGACTCCCCTCGCCGATTGCCTAGTCTAAACCACTAGACCACGCGGGGGTTTTTCCGTGCTGGATATGCGAATTCGGAAATTATGAAGTGGTGCGTGCCTCGCTGCCATGATCTACGTACGAAGGTGGAGTGCGATGATGCTTAAACAACCCTTCCGTCCCCCTCGCGGCAGTAACTCAATCCACTACCTACCGTTATCATCACTCCAGCCATGGACTCATGGAGTGCTTCAACTCAGCGGACGCTGCACCTAGATAATCTACTTCACCACCCGCCCAGTTGCTCGATACTAATGGATGCAGCTGTACATACGCCAATACTGATGGAATGTACGTTAACTCCACCTGCCCATCAGTGGACCGTCAGCACAGGACGGACCTATTCCGCATCCCCAAATTGGCATATTGACCGACCGCAAGACCGCATGCCAACAACTGGCGGCCTCGGTATTTCCGGTCCCGGATCCGGTATTTACTACTATAGTTGCCCGTAACTCCGTGGAGAGCTGCTGTGACTAATACAGGTGTATTTCTCGGACTTGCTCCTTCCATGCCTCCCTCTATCTCCCTCCCTCCCACCAGGGAACATCAACTCATTGCCGCAAACGGCCTATCAAGACTGGCGATTTCTCACCCGGCGGTTCCTACCAACCCTCGCCTGAAGACACAGCTCTAATAGGGCTCGTTACTGTGCCGCTGCGCCGCTGCTTGCTCCTTCTCCTGTTTGAAGACATCAACGGGTGAGCAAAGCACTGAGACCCGAGTGATACTCTATGATCACAGTACCGGCTGCGACGAATGTATCGCTTGATTCCGAGCTCGGCTTACGTCTTTACTGCCAGTTTTCTTTACCCCGATCATTACTCGCACACCCGTCGTTACTGGACCCTGGTCCCCAAGTGAGGATGCTTAAGAGCTGGCGGGATCTTGTCATCACTCGCGTCCGATGCTTGCTATCGCAGTTACATAAACCATGCTCCATTTCCTCATCAAAAAAACATCCAAATCCCTTGTTCATCCCATCCCACCATCCCTCCAATCCCCTCTCCACCACCGCCCTCCACCCCCCACTACGCTCTCCCGCCCTCAATCAGGCCCCTCTCCGCGTCATCCTCCCTCTCAAGCTGCAACTCCTCATCATCACTCTCCTCCTCATCAACAACAAAGTCATCGGCGGAAACACTAATCCCGCCTCCCCTCCAGCCGCCCCCGGTCTGCCCTCCGCGCGCCGTCTTCCCGACGCCCCCACCAATCAACCTTCCAAGAACAAGCCCGCGCGCAAACTCCTCGCCATCGAGCACGCCCCCGCCGCCGCGCAGCTTCACCTTCTGCCGGCGCCAGTAGATCCACGCGAACTCGATGTACAGCAGCGTCTGCACGATCCCGAAGAGCACCGCTACGGGCTCCTGGAACTGGTCTTTGGGGTCGAGCGCGCGTAAAATCCAGTTCGGGATGTATAGCGCGCGGTAGGAGCCCAGTGCCAGGAGGTAGTAGCTATTCAGCACTGTGGGCACGGAGGTGTGCGCGAGAAGGGTTAGTTGCGGTAAAACCGCGACGGACTCGAGGATCAGGCTGAAGTCCCGGAGCGTCTCAATTAGGAACCAGCTGCCGGCGCCGCGCGAGAAGAAGTATTGGAAGATTGGTGCGGAGACCGCGGAGCCGGCCAGGAGGTAGATCGCTAGTTTCCACTGCGATTCGGATTCGCGGGAGCGTGGGAAGACGCGCAGGAGGATGTAGACTGTGTACAAAGAGGAGAAGATGTAGGTTATCTTGAAGATCGTGTTGTACGGCTGCATGAACGGGGGCGTAAACAGCAGGTCGAGGTAGCGCGTGAAGAAGACGAGCGTGTACAGCGCTTGGGTTAGCAGCGAGACGCCTGGTGGAAAGTGGATGTTAGCATGATGCAGCACGGGAGGGGGTATGCGAGATCAGTCGGGCTCACCCTCGGCGCTGCGGTGCTTGTGGATCGTCACGAGCAGGATCGCCTTCGACGCGAGATGGCAGAAGTCGGCGGCGAGCCGGAAAAAGTTGAACAGCATGGTGGGTTTGGTGATTGTGGCCAGTCGGTGATGGGTGCGGTGGTGGTGGTGGAAGGTGGAGCTGTGCTGGGGAATGGATGGAGCTGACGCGGAGCTTAGGTGGAGGTGTTACACGTGGCTTTGGTGGGAGCCGCATGTGTGGCGCAGTGTGGCGGTGTGGCGTAACATGAGAGGAAACGAGTCGTGGATCATGTGTATAGAAAGCATAAGTCGCTATACTACCTCCGCCTTCCCATTCAACACATCACACATTATGTACTCGCAATACTTGTCCACATTATGATAGGCACCATTCCATAGCTTCATCATCATTTCCATCTCGGTTTCGATCACCATAAAATACACTCATCCCACTACAGCCTACACCCCTCCGCACCCACAGCCCATCCCATCCGCACTCAATAACCCCCCCACCCCACCCCCGCACCCGCCCCCACACCCGCGCCCATCCCCGCCCCAGCTCCCTGCACCGGCTCCTCCCACCCCAACGCGCCGACGGCATCGCCCGCTCCATTGCCAAAGAGTCCTGTCGGCAGTGCCAAATCGGGAAACAGCTGGAGGAACCACGCCTCGACGCCGTCTTCGCCGCCACCGGCGTCGCCGACATTGACAGTCTGCTCCTCGCCCGCATTGCCACTGAGCACGCGCAGCACGCCCGCAGCTTCCTTCACCGCCATTCGCTCGATCGCCTGCCGCCCCATGGCGGCCATCGCACCGGCGAAAAACCAGTACGTGCTCAGCTCCTCGAGGATGGAGCAGGCGCGCAGGAACGACGATTTGTATTCCGCGGTGTGGGGGGAGTCCGGGTCGGCGCGGAGGGCGGAGAAGAACGAGGTTAGTGCTAGCGAGACGGCGTACGGGACTACTGGAAGCGGGGGGAAGGGGTTGTTGTTTGGGGCGCTGAAGAGGGCGAGGATGGCGTGTGCTGAGGACATGCGCCGTGCGTAGGAGGCCGAGGTGTGGGTGGACACGAAGGAGGAGGCGAACGAGGAGCGGTAGGAGAGGATCGTGACGGCGTGGTAGAACAGCCGCAGGGTGTTGGCTGCTACGCCCGTGTCGCCGCCCGGCGGGAGGAGCGATTCGAGCGTTATCCATGGGCCTTCCCAGCCCGAGACCGTGTTGCCCGGTCGGTAGAGTTTGATGACGTCGGTGAGCACGTCGGCGATGGTCATTGCCGCAACGAAGAGCCCTCGCTCGCCCCATTGCTCCGGCGTGGGGACGGACACGTCTTCCCGTCGCACGCCGACGGGACGCCCGCACAGGCTGGCTTGCAGTGCGTCGAGCGCCCACAGTACCCACCACAGCCGCAGCTCCTCGCGGTTGATGACGCGCCGGTCCAGGTGCAGTCCTAGGGAGTAGGCGTGGTGCACGGCGGTGGAAAGGTGCAGGCTGGCGATTTCGTTCCCGCTCGGCCCCTCGGAGTGAAACGCCAGCAGCGCATGGATGCGCACCAGCGTCAGCCTCTCCCGCTCGACGCCCCCATGCAGCAGCGCCTCCACCTTGTCGGCCGTGCTCTGCGCAAAGCTCCGTGCCGACACCCCGGCGGGAAGGTAGCGAGCCGCATTCGGATATCGCGCGGAAACCATCAGCACCGCGTGCAGAAGCGGTATGCTGACGGTGCTCTTCGCGTGCTGATCGCGGAACACCGGTTCATCCAGTAGTGGCAGCAAAGGCTGCACACACTCGAAGAAGATACCGACGAGTGCTTCCCGCGCGCGTAACGTTGGCAACGAGAACGCGCCTATCGAGTCGAGGTAGGTGAGGTACGCTCGTGGCAGGTGAGGCGGTATGTGGGGATTATGCTGGTGCTGGCGGTGCTGCTGGTGGTGCTGCTGCTGGTGGTGCACATGCTGCTGCTGGTGGTGCTGGTGGTGCTGCGGCGGTGGCTGCGGCGACGTCGGCGAGGGAACCGCCCACACGCCGCATTCCGCGAGATCCCGTTGCTGCGGCACCGCCGCGGACGTCAGGAAAACGGACTCGGGGTTGAGGTCGCCCACGAAGCGCGGCCGAGTCGAGGCCTCGGGATGGTCACCCGGCGGCGTTGGCGGCGGCGGCGGCGGGGTGAGGGGCAGCAGCGGGTTAGGGTTCGGCGAGGGTGATGGGATCACGAGACTGGCGGTGGCGATGATTAGCGGCGACGACGACGACGATGGGGATCGGTACGGCATCCAAGAGTGGAGTATCTATATACCTGCATGCGATGCCATCCCGGGTGCAGCCGGCGCAGCGGTCATGGTTCTCGAAGGGGGGTTCGCAGCGGCGCTGGCCGGGGGAGGACAGTCAGCACAGCACCGAGACGGATCGGACGGAAGAACGAGCAGGCGGACGGAGACAGAAGAACTGTCAAGACGACGGAACGGAAGCTGACCGGGACAGCCCCGACGGGGGGGAGGGGCAGGAAGGGGCAGGAAAGGACAGGAGGGGGGCAGGCAAGACGGACAGACGTACGCGGCGTCGTTTGCACTGTTCGCAAGCGCGATGAGCGCGACGGCGTTTGCGGTAGGATTCGTTATTGGCGGCGAAAACGACGGTAGCCATCTTCTCTGGATGCGACTATGCGTGTTCCTCGCCTTCCGACACGCTTCTGTCTGGGATGGGGGGGGGAAGTTTTTTTTTTTTTTTCTTCCGTCCGTGGTGTGAAGTGCGGGGGAAGTTTTGTTGCTGGATGGGGAAGTAAATCTTCTGCACGTAGCCGGCGCTACGGGAAGCGGGCTGAGACGGTGTGTTCGACTGGTAGATTTGACCAAGTCAGTTGGGTCGGGGGCAAAGGCGGTGGGGGAGGGGTGGGGATTGTGATGGATTTGCTGTGGTCGGGATGGACGGGGACTGGGATGGGGGGGCGGGCAGCAGGAGGGGAGCGGGAGTGGTGGGGATTGCTTTGCATTGCCGCATCGGGCAACGCTTCCACAGCGGCTCAATCGATCACGTACGGAAATCGAGACGAGAGAGCCGAGACTCGAGAGGATGAGAGAGAATGTGTGTGCGCGCACTGTGCAGGCGATGTCCGTATGACGACCGAGGGCGAGGGATGTGCGAGATGGAGTGTGAATGGGTGCTGCAACGACGGTGGACGGCAATATGGGAAAAGACTCGTCCGTCCGCCCGTCCGCCCGGCCTAGAGTACTTCGGTATTGAGATACCGGTATGCGTGCCAGTAGAGTGCTGCTGCCGCGCCTGCATGCGTGGTTGAATGGCTGCTCTCCAGCGAGAAGAGAAGGTGGCGATGCTATTCAGAGGCGCATTCAATCTCTGCTCGCTTGTGCACCGGAGCGGTTTAGCCTATAATCGCCTCGGCGGTCGAGGCCACTTCACGCGTGCTCACTCGCCGTCCCGCACGTCACAGCCGGCGAGACAGAACGGATGCCTGAGTAAGTGTCTACGTAAGTGCTTGGCCGTGTATATTGCACGTACTCCAACTTCGGAGACGACATTGTGCGCGCCGCGGGGTATATTGGTGGACGGCGCCCATCTCGTTCTGCAGCCCCTTGTCCTTGTCTGCCTACTCTACACGAAGGGCACGAGCAGAGGAAGTAAGAGTGCAAAGTGGTTAGGTGGATACGCCGGTCATCTCTCATCTGACGCCTTCCCCCTATGCCAACCTTGAACCAGCCCACCACACCCATTCGGTGGGGAAACCTGCGTGTGGCACCCGTGAGCATAGATCACCCGATCAGGAAACGATTGTTCGCAGCTCGCAGGACAGGTTCTGGCCCGTGGCGAGCGGGACCAAGCAGCCATTTTCGTTCCGTACCACCACAGCGGAGCGAGGAAGTGCGTAGTTGCCGGATGGGAGGGCGAGCTGTGTCGCGAGGGCGGCTGAGCAGTGCGAAGTCTATAATAAGGGCGTCATCTGTCCACTGTCCAGTCCGTCCAACCCATCTGTTCCGAAAGCCCATCACCGGTCGATACCATACCCGTACCACGATGCTCTCAACCACTCGACTCTCGAACTCGGCCAGAGCGGCCGTCCGCACACGAAGACATGTCGGCACGATCGCAGCCGTTAACCACAGCCGCACCAAGGCGATGGGCGACATCAGCTCCGTCTTTCCATCGCTCAACGGCGCAAAAGCGCAGCCACTGCCACCGCGCTTCGCCGAGCTGAAGCGGAGTCTCGTTGCCGGACGGGAGAACGCAATCCAGGACTCGTGGCGACGACTACTGCCCGTCCTCGACCGAGAAATCGACGAGATCCGTGCCAAAGGGCCGAGTGTATGCCACCCACCGACCCAAACCACCCGCACCTACTGACAACCGCAGATCATCCCGTCGATCGACTTCTCCGCGCTCTCCTCGCCGCTCCCCGCCGCCACCCTCGCCGAGATCAAAGCGCGCGGCAGCGTCATCATCCGCAACGTCCTTCCACCGTCCCTCGCACTCTTCCTCAAGTCCTCATCGCAGGAATACATCCGGTCCAACGCCTCCTCCGTGCGCGCCTTCCCCGCGGCCTCCCCCGCCGTCTACGAGCTCTACTGGTCGCCCGCACAAGTCGCCGCGCGCTCGCACCCCAACATCCTCCGCACGCAATCCTTCCTCCAGAGCCTCTGGCACTCCTCGCCCAGCACTCCCATCTCCACGCAACACCCGCTCACCTACGCGGACCGCCTTCGCATCCGCCTCCCGGGCGACTCCGGCTTCGCTCTCGGCCCGCACGTGGACGGCGGCTCACTCGAGCGCTGGGAGGACCCCGTGTACCGGGCCAACTACTCTCGCATCCTGTCCGGGCAGTGGGAGTCGCACGACGCCTACGACGCCACGCACCGCGTGCGCGCAAACATGGATATGTACAATGGCGCGGGCGCCGCCAGCATGTTCCGGATGTGGCAGGGGTGGCTGTCGCTGTCGAACACGGCGCCGGGCGAGGGCACGCTGCGCTTGTTCCCCGCGCTGAAGGAGGCGACGGCATACTGGATGCTACGCCCGTTTATTGGCGAGGATGGACGGGTGGACCCGGCTCGCACGGGGTTCGAGGGCGCCGCGATGGGCGCGTGCCAGGAGCTTTCGTCCGATAACCACCCCGGGTTGAGGCTGCAGGAGGGAATGGTCTCGATCCCCGAAGTGGCGCCCGGTGATTTTGTCGCCTGGCATTGTGATGCGATTCATGCCGTTGATAAAACGCATGCGGGACGCGCGGATAGCAGCGTGTTTTATATCCCCGCCACCCCGCTGACCCCCGGGAATGTGGAGGCCCTCAGGAGGCAGAAGGATGCGGCGCTGGCGGGAGAGGTGCCCCCGGATTTTCCGGGCGCCGGGAATCCGGCTGTGGGGGAGGGGAAGTTTGTCGGGAAGGTGGATTGGGAGACGGCTGGGACTAGGGAGATGGGGATGGGGGGGGAGGGGTGGGAGGTGCAGGAGGACATGACGGAGGGCGCGAGGGAGGCGGTCTGGAGGGGGAATGAGATTATGGGATGGTAGTTTCCCGCCATCTCCGTAGCTGTGTATGTTTATGGTTTTTTTGAGCGGGCGTTTTTTTGTTGGAACCTATCTAGCTGGTTGGGGTAGGCAGTTTTCGGTCGGTCGGTTATAATTATTTTTCATCTGTCTACCCAAGTGCCTACTGCTACTGCTGCTTTCACTCGCGTATGTACGAGTGCGTGAGATCCGTGAGATCTGTCGCTTCAACCATGGTACCGTGTCGGCCTTGATCTAGGTATGTAGAGTACTAAGGTCGGATGCGATGGTGATTAGACAAGAAAATACATGATACCGTAAAGAGTGATTGCACCGAAGTACGCAACTACTAGTACCGCGATCTCGAGAAATCTCCGTGACATGTAAACCCAGTACCCACCGCAGAGAACTGTCGGAATGAACATTGCGGAGACGCCTCCATCTATTCCACACATATCTACGAAGGTATGCATCTGAAAATGCACCATCGGCCGGCCGGAACTCGTTTCCGCCCTCAGGAATCGAAATCAGGTGTAACGACTCACGAGCGAGGAATGCGCGAAAGTGAATGATGCGCTGCGGGGGAATACGAGGCTGAAGATCGACGTTTGAAGATCGACGCAGTCTGCAGGGTGATGTCACTGTGCTTCTCTACTCTGCTACTCTGCTACTCTGCGGGAAGATGCGGGGCGGTTCCGGGTGATCCCGCATCAGCGGTCACTCGGAGATGGGGTAGTGGGGTTGGTGGATCGGGTGGCGCCGGCACATGAGGACTCAGGAGTGGGTACGCTGTATACCCATTACCATGATCTACGGTAGATCGGGCGCATGCAAACAATGGAGAAACAAAACATGAAGATTATTTTCTGATTTCATCCTAGTAGGTAGCATTCGACCTTAGCAGATCATGGCTGTACCTATGCCGTACACACATCCGGTTCCACCCTACTGTTTCCGAACGCTGGCCACTGGCCGCGAGCTCGACGGGGTTCCCTATTGCTCTCTGCCCAGTCCGTCTACACACAGAAAGAGACAGAAAGAAAGATGGAAAGGAGACGTCAACAGGAAAAGGAAAACGCGCGCGACATGCCTCCAGTCTTTCAAATCCCCACATCGAAGTCCCTTCCCCCAACTAACTCCTCCAGCCAGTTTAACGCCTCATCGCTTTCCTCGGCACAGAACATGAGGAGTGGGACTGTGGGAGGGACTGGTTATGTAACTGACCATGATCTAGGGAGGTCGAATGCAGTGGTAATTGCAAAGAAGATGAAAAAAGAGGGCGGTGGGGGTCTTCCTACGCTGCATACGCTGCAGCTGGCGATGTCATATGACAGTGACGGAGTTGCATCGTGCATTCCAATCCGAGACTCCAGACTCACGACTCGAAACATAAAAAGCAAAAATGAGGGAAGAGGGTGTATAATTATATCTCCATGGCTTGGAACGGGCTGTGGCATCATGGTATGCGCTCAATGGAGAAAAGAAACAGAAGCACGAAACAAATCATACACTTTTCCCTATCCCTAGAGGAATGCCTTCCGTCTCCACAACCCGTCTCCACTGTCGATATCAATAGCGGCAACTTCCGGGGCGTCACCGTAGTCTTTGATGCAAGACGACGATAGTTCCAACCAGCTACTACACGCGGTGCAGCAAGGCTACACCAGCCGGAAAAGTTCATACCCGAAAGCGCGAGGAGAGGAACTCTTCGTCGAGTCTAGCCCCCTGCCCCCCTCCCCCGTGGCAACCAAAAGGCAAGTTCCATCGAGGCTTGCTCCTCCACTACACTCAACAGGCAAATTCCATCGCGGCTCCCTCCCCCACGGCACTCAACCATCGCGTTCCATCGCGGTTTGCTCCCCCACGCCCCCTCCCCCTCCACCAACAATCATAACTCCCCACCCCTCGACCGTGCCCACCCCACCCTTCCGCTCCCACTCCTCCCTCTCCCTGAGCACACCCCCCACAACAACTTGTCCGCTATACGCCCCCTCCCGTCCTCCCCAGCGGCGTTCAAACATCCTTCTGCCCTCATGCGTAACCACAAGCGCGCTCCACCTTCCTCCCGCCGCCAGCCCCAAGTCCTGCCGCACCACATCCCCAAACACTCCCCACTCCCTCCGCCAGCCATCCCACCGCTCCACATGCCACACGTGCACGCCGACCTCCGCCGCCGCAGCACCAGGCGCGGCGAACATGGAGGGTGTGAGCTCCCATTCCTTCAGTTCTCCCGAGGTCAGCAGGAGCCAGTATGGTAGCTGCAGTGGCAGCGAGACCGCGATGCCACTCGAGGGGTAGTATAGTGTGCTGCTGGGCGCAGTGGTGATCCAGCTGGTTAAAGTGGAAAGCGTGAGCGGGGAGGGGTAGATGCTGCTGTCCGAGGCGAGGAGGGCGGGGATTAGGGTGGGTGGGAGGGGGATGGGGAGAGGGCGCGCGGTGGTGGAAGTGGTCATCGAGAGTGGGTTCGGAGGTGGGAGGTGGGTTCGGAGGTGGGAGGTGGGTGGGAGGTGAGTGGTGGGTGCGAGTGCGAGTGCGAGGGATAAGTGCCTAGAGGAGCGGATGCAGCGTCGCGTCATGGCGGGTCACGTGATACAAGCTTGGAAGGAAATCTCCACAGGTGCGTGGATCGTGAGCTGCGGCTTCAATAGCGGTTTTGATTGCTGTTGACGATTCATTCACAGAAGCGATCGGAGCAGTCTGTGTTTTCCAAGCCTATCCGACTCGACTCGGTGCCGAGTGACGCTGAGTGGTGGAGCGCAGCACAATCTTGTGCATGCTCTTGTGCGAGCGAGCGACGAATGAGCTGCAGTACTACCTATTCCGACTTGCAGTTATTCAGAAGTCCCTCAAACGCTCAGGGTATGTGGTTACGTTCGATTGCCATTCACCCTTCACTCCTCCATTCCTTCCTTCCCACCTCGCGTACTCACCACCCATGCCTCTCAACCGACACCTCCCAGCACTGATCCACCCACCACCTTATGTACTGACACGCAACCACACTACATTGCCATCTTACACAACAACTAATCCCAACATCCACGCCGGATGGCCACAACCACACGTGACAAGTCATCCATATCAACCCGCTGCTCATCACTGCTCATCACTACTGCTCACGAGGTTTGTGGATCCGGTAAATACCTATCAATATGGCATTCGGAGATGAGGATCCACCGGCCACGGACACGGGCACGGACCCATAGGCCGGAGGACGGAGGACGGCTGACGGAGCACCGGCCGGCGGACTAAGGCGGCGCCGCCGAAGACATCGCCGCCGACCGAGAGTCTGCCGCCTTGTATCTATCTATATAGAGAGGTCGCGCTGTTCAGTGTTCGCGAAGTGGTTACTGTATCATTTAATTCAACAGTACCTACCTACCTACCGACGCGCAGTTAGCAGTCACGAGACCGCGAGTGTGCACCCGTTGCTGGGGTACCGATTATCGGTTGGGGCGGGGATTGGTTGGGGTTCGTGTACCTATAGGGGCTGAGGGGTGACTGAGCGCGAGGATTGGCCGGTTTTGGCTGTGAGGTCTCGGTCTTGGTTGCGGGTTGATTCGAACTTAGACGTCAGTGGATGATGTTCTTGCGAAGCGGGATGGGCGCAGGCGGGGAGCTTTCGGTGCTCGGGTTCGGTATGATAGGTAGGCCCTTCAATGCGCGGCATGAATGATCACTCACCATCTAACTCTCGGGCTCGGGAACTTCAGCGCGGACGAACGGAATATCATATATATCGATCTCTATCACCGGCGGTCATTTGTGTGTTTGTTTCGTCGTATTGACCGTACATACCTACCGCTATGGAGAACCACTGAGGCAGCCTCACCTGGGCGCCGGCCCCCGGGGGTGGAGGTGTGGAGCAGAGAAGATCACTCCCCCGCTCCCCCGGGAACCACCATTTTCCCCGAGTCCTCATCGATCGGTCGCACGGCGTAGTTAGCAGCGACGTATCCACATCCACATCCACATTCACATTCACATTCACACGAGACCCAGATCATCAAGTCAAGTCAGCCCAAGTCAGGTCTCAGTCCGTCACACCGTCACGGTCGCATCGCCCACCGACTCTGACTCTGACTCCAATTTCCAAGTCCTGCGCGCTTTCACAGGTCCTGGATCGCAGAGATTTCAAGTCACCGGTACCACTGATCCCCCCACCTGCATACATCACCAAGCAGCATCAGCTCCAGCTGGTGTGCATGTTTCAGTCGCCCTCGACGTTTGTTCGAATAAGCGAAGGCGGGCAGGACAGCCTGGACGGGATAATAAGTGTCGTATTAAGCATATAACGGTAGAACTGCTTGTATTTGCCTACCTTCTCCATGTATGTGTGTATGATACCTCTAACATCGAAATCACCATCACCATCACATCCTCGTCGCCCAGGCCATACCACGCCAGGCCCGTTCCCCCCCGTCCGTCCGGCATGTGCAAAGCCGAAAGGATGTGCAATAGTTACCCAGAAACTAAAGAACAGCACTTGCGCAGTTGTGCACCACTCAGCAGCTGTCAAAGTCGCTTATCGACCGATGTCTCAGTTGGCAGCTGCTAGTCAGTTGGATCAACGGCCATGCTACATGGAGCACAAAGCGAGGGGAGGGGTGGGGTGGGGTGGGTGGGGTGGGAGATCCTTAATTTCGCGAGGCGCCCGCGAACGCGAGCGAGCTTGGGGGATCGTGGAGTGTTGTGTTGGCGATCAGTCGGCGGTTAGGCACGCTGGTGGCAGGGCGGACCTGGCCAACTCTACTCTACTCTATGCTAACCGGGCGAAGGGCGAAGGGCGGGATCGCGGTTTTCAATGACAGATCAAATTATTGCAGCGATGCGATGGGATGACTGTACTAACAGTAGTCGATAGACTAGATCTATTAAATTTCATAATACGGCACGCGAGTTGAGGCGGGTGGCCGGAATGCAGTTAGCATGCGCCGTCACTCGATCTGAAGACCCCCTTGTTGCGCTCGCTTCGGTCACATGGCCCACCGCAAGATGATTAAACAGAAAAACAAAAACGAGACATATGGCCTGCGTAGTACGGAGCGTTGATCGGTCTCCTCTAGAGCACTCTAGCGAGCGCAACGTCGGTGGAAACTTGTGAGTGCCTGATTCTCCTTATGTCCGACGGAGGAATTGAAAACGGGTACAGGTATGTTTGTACTGTAATTCCGCTGCTTAAAGAGCACCGAAGCGCATGGCATCGATGAGATCACCTTTTATTGAGTGTAAAGCTGGCTTGATGGAGGCTGTTTCGGTGTGGGGAAAGTCGGCGGTACGGCTCTTACTGGAGCGAGCTACTATCACACTATTCAGAAAGAAGGGAAGGGTTTCCGGGCGAGTTGGCCGGAAATACATACGTGAGGCGCCTCATTCTGGCATTCTGCTGCGGGAATGGTGGGCACTGGGCGGTCTCATTCAGGTGGAGCTACCGTAGCGGCCTCGGGCTTGCGGAATGTGGAGTTCACAAGTGCGGAATGCTGGATGAGCGGTACCGTATCGATTACACACTTGGGTCTTGGGCGAACTTTTCAGTTTGATTAGGAAAGCAGTCGCGCTCAGCGCGTTGCGTACATAAGCATCAATGACCATTGACCAGCAGTGCTGCAGATCCGGCCGGCCGGGGTTGATTCCCCCCCGCCTGGCCGTGGTGTTGTCAGTTGATCTGCGGAACTCAGCCACAGCTTTTGCGCCACGAATCATCTGGCGATCCCGCTGTCACCGAAGCGATCGCGATAGGAGTGATAGCGAGGTGAAGTGTTCGTGGCTGTGCAATTAGCCTTGCCGAGACACCTCCGGTGTGGCGTATCCGCCACATGACGACGCCACACAGGCGCGATCTCGGCTCCGCGTCCGACGCCACCACAACGAAAGTGCACATGTTCTGTAGGCTGTCAGTGGTCACACCTCTCGGCTCTCTCACTCCTGCGATATGGTTCCGGATTCCGCACCAAACGGCGTTGACGACTTGACTCGACGCGTCGTTCTTCTGCATCTATTTTTATCGCGGATGATAGACATGGCCTGGCCGCATGGCAGCTCTTCGCCAATGGAACTGCTGTGGTGGCTGCCGATTATGCAGTGTTCAGTGATGACAGCCACACCAGGTTGCGAACAGAGTGGCGGACGCCGTCTGTGGACCGTCTGCCACCCAACGACGCGCATCGAATGATTCTTCTAGGAGATGGATTCTATTTACGGAAGCTGAGGATAATAGCAGCTACCTAGCCAGCTATGTACTATGGCATAATGGCACGAGACGACACGCTCTGCTCTTCAGAGTCTGTGGAGTTCTTGTGCTGGTGCGGTGGCGGTCGGAGGAAGTCTCTCTTTCCCACTCGTATGTACAGTTCGCGATCGAAAACCGGTATCGACTTGCTTTCCGGCGGCAGCGGCCCCGGGTCGGAGTCTTGAATTCCTGCTGACCGAAGCGAGTACTGCAGGTACCAGTACCTACTACCTCATGTAGGAGTCAAGTACTCGCTCGGCATGGACCAGTAGGCGCCCACGCACGTTGTCGTAGATCCTTCCCACCAAATCCCCGAAAAATCGTCAGGGGTAGGCGCCGCTGATTGGCCACGGACGCGCAGGGTGTAGACGCAGCTCACAATAGGTGCTTTTCCTAACCCCACACTGCCCACCATGTATCACGACACTGACGGCGGCGGCGGTCCACTCGTGTGGCGATATATCATATATGGGCGATTGGGTGCGCGCAAGCACCGCCGCAGCTGCTTCCTCAGCCCATCCGCTGGGCTTCTTTCCTTCGTTCTTTCTCTCGCTATCTTCTTCTTCTTGTTCTTCTTCTTGCCTTGTTTCCTTTATCATCTCGGTACCTGTTTGACGGTCTTTATCAACATCAACCCTCGTTTAATCTGGGCGATACGGTCCTTCTCCGCGCGCGCGCCTATCCATACACCCCACCAGCCCTGTCCGCCGACTCGCCCGCCCCTGTTAGGAGAGTAGTGGAATTTCTCTCCTTGATTGCACTGTTCTAGTTGCGGGCGCCCGAGGAAAGTGGGAATGCTGTGAAAACAACAACTGGAATGTCCTTTTGCATCGCCATCCCCCCTTACCTTCCAGCAATCCGTCCCCATCTGCCCCTAATCACAACCTAATGGACGACCGCGATCACTCTACCCCACACGTACACGCTCCTACATCTTCGATACGAAACTCTACACATCATGAAGATGCTCCCATCGCCCGGTGGTGGTGGTGGCGGCGGCGGCCACAGCCACAGCCACAGAATTCACATTGCCGTTCTCCTCATCCTGCTACACCTCGTCCTCGCCGCCGCAGAAGTCGGCTACGGTCCCGGATTCGACATCTGCGGCGACACCTGCCAGACATCGCTCCGCCTGTTCTGCACCGAGGGTCGCAGTCCACTTCAGCAGTCATCCTGCTGGTGCAGTAGCACCACCGCCGACGCTTCGGAATACACCAGTCGACTGGCGGCATGCTTGGCTACGTGCGATCCGGCCGTTGTTGGTCGCCAGAGGGAATTGTTGGGGCGGTATAAGGATATCGTTTGTGCCGGCGATGCGAGCGAGGACCCTGAGTTCGAGGAATACTATCGGGCACGGTTTGGTGCGTTTACGCCCGATGCGACGAATGCCGTGCCGCCGCCGGTGATGGTGACCACGACGGCGGCGGTGGTCCGTTCGTCGAGCACTGCGGCAGAGAGTTCGACACGGCCGAATGTACCAAATCTTAGTACGAGGACGAGGGTCTCGACTTTGAGTACGAGGACGAGGACGGGCTCGGTCGCCGCCAGCAGCACCTCAAAAGTCTCCTCCCGCAGCTCCGTAAGAGCTTCCACAACCGCTTCCGCCTCGACCACATCTGCCTCGACCACCTCAACCTCCACCACCACCACCAGCACCTTCGGATCCACCCAGTCCACATCATCAACGACCTCAACCACCGCAGCCTCATCCTCATTTGCCGCCGCCGCATCCTCCCTATCCACCGGCGCAATAGCCGGAATCGCTGTTGGCTCTCTCATCGCATTCACGATCCTCCTCCTGCTCGGCGCCTTCCTCGCCCGCCGCCAGAATTCCTCCACACAAGCTTCCAAGACCCCGTCCCCCGCGCCGCCCTCGCCGCCGCCGCCGCCCATGATCGCATCGCCGCTCAATGCAGCCGGCACCTGGCCGCCACCGAGCCAGATCCAGCGGCGCGTGTCGATCTACTACTCGCCGGACGACATCAACGCTGCCACGATCCCCATTCCGGCGGTGCGGGTGACGGCGCCGTCGCCCAGTCCTAGCGGGCGGAGCTACGGCTACGGCGGGGGAGGTGGAGGTGGAAGTGCAGGTGCAGGTGCCGGTGCCGGTGCGGGTGCAGGAAACGCGGTACGGAACAGTGCCGTGACCGAGTTTGAGGAGGACTGGAGCGGCAGTGGTAGTGGCAGCTCGGAGTGGACGGATGATGAGCGGCATCATGCTGAGAGTGTTAGTGAGTGTGAGAGTACCAGTGGTAGTGGTAGCGGGGAGGTGAACAGGTACTGGAATGTCGATCTCAGGGAGCAGGAGGAAAGGTATCCGTATGAGGTGCGGCAGCAGCGGCGGCTGCCCGGGCCGAGTGAGCAGTACGGGTATCGTTACGGGTACGGGAGGAGTTGGGGGGCGTAGATGGTATCTTCTTGGAGTTTTTTTCCTTGCGTTGGTGGTGGTTGTCTCTGCTTTTTTGTTTTCTGCTGCATCTGCATATTCTCGAGTTTTGTCTGCGGTTGGGCGTTGGGGGTTTTGCTTTTGCTTTTGCTTTGGTTGGGTTATGATCATGATCGGTGTACGCATACAGTGGTGATCCGTGGAGAGAAGAGGATTGTACGTTTAGTTGATGTGGGGGCTGGATATCTACAGTAATAGAGTAACAAGGAAAGAAACGGTTCTCCAATCTTGGGTCGGGGAAGTGCCATTCGCAGGGAATGATCCCGACAAGGACAACGACCGACTGGCGAATTGGCCCGAAATGGTTATCCAAAGCGGATCGAGAAGGGTCGGATGAAATGCCTGGATAACTTGTCGCCACCGGCTGAAACGTCGACTGCGTATAGAGTCCATCCTCGCTTGAACCCAGGAACTCGCAACGAGTTGAACCGCGATATCATGGCCATGTCCTCAACGCATGCCTGGAGTGCCTTACCACTACATCACAGGACCATTGGATGCCTCGCACCAGTGTTCTCCATCGTCCGGTCCGTCAGTCCTGAGCCTCGGACGAGGACGGACGGCGTGCCTCCCATCCGTACGAGCCTAGGACGTGATAGCTAAGGTTTTTTCAGGGGGCGAACGAGATATTCGGCGCAGGACGGCCGACGACGGCCGTCCGCTAAGCCTTGGCTGAAACCCCGATTTCGGGCGTGGACCTTGGTTGGCCGAGTGAGATATGGTGCCTGCAGCGCGGTGGTAAGGGCCGGGCGCCGCACCTTAGGCATCCTAGTTAGAATACTGCTACTTTTCACAGCTTGTGGAGCGGTAAGGGATAAACCGACGCGGTGATGTTGGAATCGGTGCTCAGAAATGTAGTTATTCACGTGACTTGGACGGTTGTCCTCCACCGTCGGTCGGACTGGGACCGATCCGTCTGTCCCAAGCTCGGACCTGACGGGGGATTTTTGCAACCGTCTGTCCTAGGCTAGGGACGTCCGGTATTTTGGCCGTCTGGACCGGACGATGGATAACACTGTCTTGCACTGTGCAAGGAGGGCGAGGTATGATGTGGTGGGGGACTCAGCACAAAAGTGTGCCGATGAACAAAAACGACGACGATGCTTCGGTGGCGTCGAAAAGGAGTGATGTGTACTATAATGTTTTCGTTCGGAGTGCTGATGTCGGTAGGATAATCACGTCCTCACACACAGGATGCGGGCGTTGAATGCAGAGTATGTAGCGGCCACCGGCGCACCGCAAACGCCCCATCTATGTAACAGTAAACATTACAACAGTGCCACGAAACATTTTCGATCGAAGGTGGATTGATTGCAAACCGATAGGAGGCGATGTATGTACTCATTTGCCCTGTGGTTGTTAATTGTTTTTTTTTAAAAAAAAAGTGGTGATCACCATGATCCACAAGCCCTACCGCGGCACCACTGTTTCATCCAATCTCAAAAATGATCTCGGGCTCCCTCAAGTGGAGGAGGGTGTTGAAGGGTTTTTCCGTGCCCTGCATGGCCTACTTCTGGCCGGGGGCAGGGTGCTTCAACGTCCTCACCAATCCTCCTGAAGGCCGCTTCCAGTGCCCACTGCTCAGGCAATGGTTGCGCACTGCGCATCGTAGGCTGTGCACGTGCCCCGTGTGGACCTTGATATGTTTCCGTGCCGAGATCCTCCCTTGTCCATCAAGAAATCTGGACCGTACGGGTTTTCAACCAGCCTATCGCATGGGCTTTGGCCGCGAGTTCGTCGTTCATCGTGACTGTGCCTTCGCCTCCCAAAATGGTGATGATGAGAGAGAGAGAGAGAGGAGGCCTCTCGGACAACCTCCCAAGTTCACTCCCTCCCCATGCTGCCCTAACTGGAAGCTACACTAAGTGCATCCGTTTCCTCTCGCCGACGTTGCACTCATCTGCGCATGGCTGTTGTTGAGCTGGGCTTCTGGGGGCCTCAGTCCGGACTCCAGCATGAGAGTGCCTTGGTTCGAGATTGGTGGTTCTCGTTTAATGTGTCCGAATCTTCAGGCACTTCGTAAACTCTTTGTTTGTTCATACCTGATTTAATTTGGGCTATGGCTTCACACCCCTCTTTTGTCAAGTGAGCTCTATCCCTCAACATAAAAACTACACGGCAAAAATCTTGATAGTTTACCTTTTTAGAACCTTGTAGAGGATAACGATCAAAAAAGGCTATCATAATATCAAGTATAGCTGATAGATTACTTACATGGATAGTGGAAGTAATCTACCCTCTCTTCTGTGTAGATTCCCACACCCTAGATACTCAATTATGTTTTCTGTCTCCCCCCTGGGGGATGGAGAGAAAAAAGGGAAAAACTTAATATCACGTGTGTGTTGTACTATTTCTATGTTTCTTCGTTTTCTTGGTCCAGAATGGAGGGCCAACGAGAAGTTTTGTGTGGTCATTTTGTTATTTTATACATATAGATATATAAAACAAAAATCCCGATAATGACTCGGACACCCGCTAAACGGACGGAATCAATTAAATTTATTCCGTGTCTTCCCCTTCCCCTTTGCTCCACCTTTCCCCAAAGGGGGTGGTGACATTACAGGGGAAGGTGAAGAGAAGGAGGGCCAAGACAGAATTAAAACTCCGGTAAGCATAGAATCATTTTTAGTTATAGCAATGAAAAGCAGGAGCAACCTTCACCATCTATGAACCCTACCAACTAATTCGGTGAAGTAGGGCGATACGGAATTTTCGTCGTATCATACGGAAGGGGGCTGCCCTAGTAAGGTAGACCTGTTAGCCGGGCCGGATACGTATCACAACCCGGCTACATAACTGGGGGACTCCTCACGCGAGGTATATAGTTGTTCCGTGAAATATTTTCTAGCGGTCGGCGCAGTCGCTACGAATCAGCCGCCCAACGCTAAACTTACAGGGATGGTGTGACTGTCACCTGTTGAAGAGTCGTCGCCCCGGCATATGTACACACCCTCGTCCGCCTAATACTATCGTCCGTCTAGCACGACTAGCATACCGACTAATGACCTTTAAATAACCCTACAAATTATAATGTTCAGATGTTTGCCGCAATTACTCGTCTCATAGTAAAATTATTCTAAAAGAAATTATTTACAACTCCCATGGCCTTTGCCTTTCGAAAATTTCCTTCGGTCGTAAATTAATTTACCAACAGTGCAACAGTTCCCTAAACTCCTTCATCCAAGTTCGAGACTCGCTGCTGGCGATGGCCTCCCATTTAGTTTTCCTCATACACAGCTGTTTCAGCCCATAAAATATAAGAGTAGGTATACCAACAGTTGCTAGACATCAGGTTAAAATTTTCGTTTCGGTTTTCAAGCGAAAATATAATATGAGAAGCGGAATAGGTAGTTCTTCTCGACTTCTGTGGCGATGGGCTGGCTTTTTCGCCGTGCAACTGGTTTCAAAATGGTAACTGTGGTAATTTTTGGTTTCGCCTTCGAGAATAACGGTAGGATGCAGTGCGATGAGTTGACCCGTCAATTCGACAGTAACCGGACACTGATCATTATCACGGACGCTGCTGATTCTGTGTTTATCGGATTATCATCGACTCATGGTTGGATACTGCTCCGTTCCGCTGTACACTCCTATTTTGAAACTCGTAGACACTGCACACCAACGGCCAAACTCCGTTGAACTGATCCACAGGTAAATCAACGGATTTATCTAACTGAAAGAGCTGCTTCTTTCAATACGACGCATGGTATGTGAGGGAAGTCATACCGGGGTTGAAATTATTTGGATATGGTGATAGTAGTAGGAATGGTTCGTGGTTACGTTACAGACACGAAAATCAGGGGTAAAAACTTTTCTTATCTCTCTCCGTCGTCGCGAATCGCGAGCCTCTTTGACGCCAATCGTGCAAGGTGCTTGTAGAAAGAATCATAACAAAAAATAGCCTCTCGCGTCATGATGTAAGCCCATATCTTCTCCTTCCCACCTTGACTTTTCAATTATCTGATTTCGTACACATCAACCACATTGCTTCTCAACAGCCAGTATTCCATCCTCCTTATTTTTTTATCCTCCAGCCCGACACCTGCCATGTCAAACTCGATTCCACTCGGATATTTTGCGGCCTCCGACGTATACGCTGAGGCTTGGCCCATGTGCATCACCGGAAGAGCCGACCCAGGCCAGTCCATTATTCCTGGCAAACGGCCCAGATGTTGGAAGTGTGAGAACGATCACAAGAAGGTAGGCAAGTATACGCATCTTCTAGCTCCACCGTGGCCACCCATCCCCCCCTCCACCCCCATACTACCACCAAAGCTGACCGTCCATCGCAATCAGTGCAAGTTCAACACGAACTCACGGAAGTGTGACCGTTGCACCGGTTTGAATATCGAGTGTTCGAACCAGCCACCCGATGGATGGACGCTTAACACAACGAAGAGATGTACGCAGTGTGCTCGCGGTCACCGCAGAGTATGTGTCTTCACACCGAGTCCAAAACCCGTCTGCCAAGTACATTATACTGACTCTTCGACGCAGTGCCGTTTCGCCGACGGAAACATGGGGCTTGGCGGTGAGTGCAAGCACTGTCGTATCCGCAGTCTTCCTTGCTCGGGACCCAGGCTCGAGGACGGTAGAAAGAAACGCAAGCTCAACCGAGCCGGCGGAGAGAACACCAAGCATCGAAACGGCCAGGAATTACATTGGATCACGGTATCTGAGGAGCGTGCGAGCATGATCGCCTCGACGATCCTACCGCCGGCAGTCGAGGCAGTGAGCGTCGGAAATGGTATTGCTGTCGGCGGTAGACAGTCCACCACGCCGGCACCCGGTCGCCCCGATTTCAACAATTATGGTACGGCGGTCTCGGACTTCTTTTCGGTAGTCGAAAACAGTCATGGAGACCCCCATCATCTGAGAGATTGTGTTGCGGCACTTGTATGGTACGGACTCGATACTGTTCTCCTGATTGAGTTGAAAGTTGACGAGTGGTATATTTAGTATCGGAGAACTACACTTCGCCGTAGCTAGTGCCACCAAAGTGATCAATGCTGGATCGGAGTCGCACATCTGGGCTCATTCTATGCCTAATGAGGACCAACTGTCGCAAATCTCCTACGCAATAGCGTTAGCTGAAAAATGCTCGAGAAATAAGCTACACATGGAAGCCAGATCGATTTACCAACAACTCCTCTCTAATATCGAGGCCTTTCGGAAGCTCCGACCATCTGCGATCGGTGAGTGCCACGACAGTTTGTGGATGTTGGAGACGATATTGTGGAAGCTCGCGGAGCTTTACGGCATTACCGGTAGTATCTGTGCCGCGGAAGCCACCTCGGAACGACTGATTCCAATGCTTGCTCCGACAAACCCCCGTAGAGTAGCGGCCGTGGAAAGGCTGGCTTATTATTACTCCTGTGCACGGGAGGCCGAAGAATCCGACGTGCCTGTCGCCTACCAACACGACAATCCACTACATCGTGCGGTTCACAGGAAGCAGCTGGATGTGGTGGAGTTCATTCTCCAGACCGACTTCCACTGGAAAGAATCCCGATCAGCCTGCATACGGCGGTCGCTGCATTCGCCCCAAGGATGCCTCTCGTCACCATGTCCAGACGATTACACGATCCTCGACAGGTTTGAGCGAGACATTCGACACCACGGCCTTTACACGAAGGACCTCCACGACTGGGCGCGATTCCTCGTCGAATCACGCGATCAGCTTTGGTGCAGATACGACTACCTGAAGACACCGTTAGATTTTACAGCGAAAAGACCCGGCGCCACATCTGTACGGAGCTCACTCGTTGGTACGAGCAACCACATCGTACAGAGAGACGATGGAGAAAATGAGCAATCGCTCATATCTACAGTGAGGCGAGAGGAGGAGGAGTGTGCCGAAGTTGAGGAACTGGGCTCAAGCCCGCTGTTGCTCACCACACCTTTTTTCATGGCATCCCTTTTTGAAGAGGTAGCAAGCGGAGGGGAGTAGGGAGAGGGAGCGGAAGATGTCTTTTCCTAGTGTTGTTTCCTTGGTGCGCTCTACTTTCGTTGCGGGGACAGGCCGAGGCGGTGGCAGGCAAAGCCACATCGGGCCACTCGATGAAAGTCGGGTCGGACAGTGGCGGGGAAACGGAGTGTGTACACATATTGGTATGATCTACTTAGGTTGCAAGCAAATACTGATCAAACAAACAAAATACATTAGCCACAGTTTCATTGCAGTCTCGAGCGGCGATCGCGTTTCGCTCATATGTGGCGACTTAGTTTGGGCCTAGGTATCCATGAGTTTTCAACGAGATACTGTATGGTGCGGTATGGTGGCCAGCAAATAGTAATGGTGCGATACGAAGCACGTCACAGATGCTTGCACTTCTTGCACATGAGCTGCAATCTTCCACGTGCTATCACTCGAGCGGCAGGTGCGGCACAGACGACTCTATAAATTCAGAATTTCATGCGAAGCCGAGAAATGAGTAATCCGGAATATTGGGCAGTGGGAACTATGGGATGCTGGTGTAATTGCTATTATGTACTAGATAACTAGATATTCGCCTATTGATCGCCATAGAACAAGCACGCAGCCATCATCGAGACACTTCACCAAGCGTCATGGCCAACCCACGTGCGCCAAATGCACACGCACCCTGCTTCACAATCTCACACTCTCCGGCGGCCCCAAGTAGCTGGGCCTCACTCCTCCCAAATCCATCACCACCTTCTGGAATACCACACTCGGCTCCAGCGCCCACAGCTTGAGCGTCTTCTTCCCCGGCGAGGTCATATTGTGCCTCGTGGTATGCTTCCAGACATTTCCATCGGCCACCATCTCCAGCCACCCATCCGGCATCGCGAGAGGTGTCTTCAGGTTCGGGATGTACTGCACCTCCTGTGGCGTCTCGTCGTCGAGGGCGATAGCGTATTTCAGCGGCCGGCCCGGTTGGTTGTTGAGCGCGCCGCCGAGATATACGGTTATGTTTGCGCCGTAGCTGGGCACGGTGAAGAGATGCAGATCATAGTCTAGCCGGGGCCCGGAGGCTGTGTCCTGCGTGTCGGCGGTCACGGGGAATATGGTCACCGCATCACCGGTGCGGCCGAGATTGGGGAGTGTGCTGTAGTGCACCTCGCCGTTGGAGGTATTTCGCGATGCATGGGACGCCTCGATGGAGACGTGCTTGTCGCTCTCGACGAACCCCGTGAAGCCCGTCGGCACGGCGGTCTTGTTGATCGGTAGGTTTACGGACGGCGCGCCGAAGTCGCCGTATGAGGCGGAAGACGTGATGTCGAGGAAGCCGATGTTGTAGCCTTCCGGAGCCGCGTCCCAATCCACCGATACGCGCACCGTGGTATCCGTGGCCGGGTCCTGGGGGTCGACAAACCCCGTTTTCGGCTGCACATGCACCCAAGAGTTGTGTGGCGTCACGTTGAAAAAGAAGGGCTCGGTACCGCGCGAGAAGATCTCGATTGTCCGGTAAGGTGTGGCGGCGAACGGATCCAGCGCTGGTAGAACCAGTGTATTGTTTCCGTAGGCGACGGTGTTATAGCGGTCGTCGCCGGGGACGGTTCCGTTCGAGCCCTCGATCGCAACGCCCATGTGTCCGGCCACCGACGCCACGCCAGCCTGAACCCACGCAAGCGGCGCCAGCGTGTTGCGCATTGGCTGCTGCCAGTAGTTGTAGCCCAGGTGCGGCTGGTCCATCATGTGGTTCCACTTTCCGCCCAACAAGCCGTTGTATTCGCGCGTCAGCACGGCGTCTTCGTCGAACTGCTTCATCACGTGCTGGGCGAGCGCATTGGCGCTGGTGCGCCGCTGGGACGCGTATAGGTTGTTGCGGCCGGTGGTGACGTGGATATCGTAGACCGTGTAGGCGGCCTTAGTGGGATGAAGTACCAGTTCGAAGAAGGTGGGGCGGTATGCGGCCGGGAGTGCTGAGTGCACCGCTTTTGCCCGCGCAGACAGGTTTCTCCATTGCGACAGCACCAGCTCGGCTTCGTGGTAATGGATGGGGCTGTACGTCGTAGAATCTACCAGCTCGTACTTGCGCCGTGCAGCGTAGGTGCCGTAGAGCGACATTATCGAGGCGATCTCGGCCGCGTGCGTGGTGCCGAACTCGCGTGCCGCCCATAGTGCCGTGTACGCATCCACCTCCTCGACTCCACCCCAGCGGTCGAAGTCGTAGGCGAGATTGAGAAAGTAGTCGATGGGAACTTCAAGTGGCTTGAGATCGCCGACATTTACCTACATCAACCGCTTGCTTTAGCTCTATGGACAAGGGGGGCACGGTAAAAAAGCGATCTCACCACCCAGATTTCGCGCGCACCCCTTTCATACGTCAAGTGTAGTTCATCTACAAAGCGGAAAGTATATTAGAAGGATTTTACAGTTGGAACGGGAAGTTTGTTCATGGATACTCACGGGCCGTCTTCGTCAATGAAACCGTGTTGATCCACTTGTAGTTCCGGGGGTCTCCGACATCTGGAGCTGTTTGTTAGATGCAGAAAGGCGGTGGCGGACATGGAAGGAACTGACAATCGAAATGGTAGTAGATCCCCGCCTGGTTATGAGTTTCGTTGGCCGACGGCAGTCTCCTCACGTTACCCCAGTTGTCATCTGTCCAAAGAAGGGTCACATTGTCTGGGACCCTCATGCCCGCCTCGTAGTATGCTTGAATCTGATCGCACCCATCAATGCCGGAATTTTCTACGAGATGGTGGTGGAGGAGGCTCACGTCTTTGTAGAGACACCAGACTTGCGGCACGGTAGCCACATCGTCTACTCCCAGTACATTCGCCAATATCTCCCGTTGGTCCTTGACAACCTTACTCAGTAGCTCCGTCACCACACCTTCCCCGAGATTATTGTCTCCATTCCCGCGCATTCCAATGGTCCATATGTTCTCATAATCCTTGGCGCGCTCGACGCCTTTCTGCCAGTACTTATAGATTTCCCCGGAATTGCTGGTGTAGTCCCAAGTGCCGTTGCCGAGCGTATTCCACTCCTTAGTCGACATCTGCAGCGGCTCGGTGTGCGACGTACTCATGACGATCCCGTACATATCCGCTGTCTTCTGGTTTAACGCGTCGTCGACGGCAAACATCGAGTCCCACATGGTGGGCCAGAGCAGATTCGCGCGCAGCCGTAGCAGCAGCTCGAACACCCTGCTGTAAAACTCATGGTTGTAGCCGGGGCCGTACTCGCCGCGCGGAAAGTTGTCGTTAACCCACCCGGTCAACGCCGGCTGCTCGTCGTTCAGGAAGATGCCGCGGTATTTGACCGACGGCTCGCCACGCTGCAATGTCGTTTTCAATGCGTACAGGGCCTTGTGTTGCTGCGGCGGCACGTCGGCCCAGTAGTACCATCTGCACGATCTGGTAAGCATCGGTCAGCATCCGACCGCAAATCTAGGGACTCACGGCGAAACTCCGATCTGCTCCGACACTTCGTAGACGCCGAAGATGGTACCGCGCTTGTCACTACCGGCAATCACTAGCGCGCGCGAGACTCCCGGAATTGGGTTGTCTACCAGCGTAGTCCGAAAGCTCTCCCATTTCCCGACGATCCCCGAGATATTCAGCTTCTTGTTCGCCACGAGCGAGTCGATGAGTGCGGACTCGCCAATGGTCCCGACGATGATCGCGGAAGTGCCGGCGGCGGCAGCGGCGGCTTTTCCGGTGGAGTTGGTGAGTGTTAATGTCATGTTGTGGCCCGTCACGCGGCCGAAGTCAGCCGCGAGGTCGTGGGCCGCTCGGATAACGGCAGGATAGTCTGTGAGGTTTTAGATGCGCGGGTTCCCTCAGGAGACGGGCACGGGAATAACCCACCGGTGCTGGAGACATGGATGCGGGCGACTGGGCGACTGTTCTCGACGAGCGTGAGCACTCCAGCTTGTTTGTTGGCTGATATTATCGACTTCTGGCCGAGGGCGGAGGAGAGGGTGACGAATAGTCCGGCTGCAGCGAGCAGCGGCTGGAGGTGAGGGAGCTTCATTTGGAGTGAATATCACTGAAGCCAACTCTGGAGGGATTGAGTAGCAGCAGCGGTGGACATATTTATCAGGTCAATGCGCCCTGGGAACACTGTCGGCGTAATCTGGGGAAATTATCCCGGCAATGCGGGAGCGCACCAGCGGGACTTCACAGTGATCGAGGTGGGGAACGTTGGAAGTGTCAGGGCAGACCGGGTTAGTGTACGGCAAAAAGGTGATCAACAGGGATATTAACCGGGGTAATAAAAACGGCTTGCAGGGAACCCGGGAAACCCTCCCGAAGATCCCGCACTATATATGGCGTTTTCCGTACGGAATCTAAGCAAGTCGGTATGTACCTAAGAAAGTCTGTGAAGCTAATGAAGCTGTCATATGCTATGAGAGACCACGAAGCGAAGAGCTGCACTGGCATGCGAGCGATACGACGCGAGCTCATTCTATGCCTGCCTGCCATACCAGTCATTTCCGGAGAAAGCTTCAAGATCCTCTCGGCTAGACGCAGTTCACAGCACATCCAACCGTGCCCCATAAGGCGAGATTTATGGCCCGGTTACCTGCTTGATAATCTCGGATCAATTCAAATAGGCTAAAGCTTGCCGATAACCCGAGGGCATGGAACCTCGGGGGAGGCGAGAGAAATCGAATTCTCCCGGCGGATGATCAGCCGTTGTGTGCGCCGAGTAATATGGACCGTCTAATCGTAGTATGTGTATACAGACGGCGCGGCGCCATTGCGAAATAAGCATAAGTAATGAGTCGATCGTTACGTTCCTGGGATCTGGTGTGTATGATTCTACTAGTGCGTGGCGCCAAAATAACACATCATCGTGGCTGCCACCAGCATTCCGTGCGGGGAACCATGTTTGTGGGGGGCGGACGTGTAATACGGCAGGAGAGGCGACCTCGAACAAGGCTACTACCTAGTTATCATCAGTACTATCTCACTTGTGCCGAATAATTGTGGGACACCCGCAACAGGTTCGGCCATTAGGACCCTTCGGGTATGATAAAATAGCAAGACGTGAAGATGTCGAAGGTAGAACGGCGATGAAGCAGGCAGCGGAAAAACATTAACACGTCGGGTTGATCATGTGCATCATCTGAGATCACTCGCCGAACGCCGAAACGTGCGGCAAAACTCTGTAGACTCCAAAGTAGAGGTCAGGGGACGCTGATAGGACGCGCGGAAGAACGACTTAACTCCGCACGAATGGATTGTCCGGTGAACTGAGATATCTACTAACTAGAGAGCGGTAGTGTAGAATATATTAGATAACTGGTATTGGTTTTAAACCCCTCGACTACACCGCCGCCACCAGCAGGCTGTCCGAACTGCAGATTCGCAGAAAATACTAGTAACAGTGATATGGCATACTACCACCACCGGTACCGCACTCCCCACACAGCAGAGGTTCTTAGGAGTAATGTGTTTACTACTGTTACCCGGTGCAGCGGCCGTACGGTATCTAAATCACAAAGCCATCAGCCTTCAGGTTGGTGACATCGAACCCTTTTTCATCCTTCGATGCCGTCTCTTCTGTCGATGATCTGGTTTAATGTCCTCGGGTATCAATAGACCGAGTGGGGACGGACGGATGTCGTGGGACGGACGGATAGGATGGGACGGAAGGATGTCGTGGGACAGACTGATAAGATGGGACAGACGGATATCGTGGGACTTGGTTTTTTGCTACTATGTATCTCCTTAAATACTCTCTCTGTTGTGCGCTCTCTTTTGTTCGGTATCTAGCAATCACATCTCCATCTTTATCTCACTCGTTCGTCTGCTCAGATCCGCTAGACAAAATCTTCCGGGCACGATAACAGACACGTCTTGTCCGCTTGTCTAGCTAATATAAATCTGTAAGTGTAGCCGGTGGAGCCGTAGAACGATGATAGTGGGAGGAGCAATGAGAGTTGAGATTGTTGAAGACCGAGGCTGGGTAGTAGTGGAATCGTTTAGATGTTGAGGATGTATGACACGCGAGCCAATAGGAAGGGTTGGTAAGGGGCGATTGGCAGTAGGGCACACATCAGTTGGGATTTCCAAGCCACCTAGTGGGGGTGGTGATGATATTTAATTTTGGCAGCAAGAGTGAAACACTAGATGTCACTCGGTACGTGACATGTGACACTGCTTTCCCTATTGGTATTTTGTGCAATCATCATTGCTTTCGGCCGCAGTAGAGCACGGCAGATTACATATATATCCTTTTTCACCCGCTGGCTGCGAGATCGATACTGATTCAAGGCTATTGCTCTTCGTCCTGCCCGCCCCGCGAGTCAACCCTCCTTATTCAACCATCTACCTAACCCGGCAGAAATAAAGACACAAAGAAAGCCAGAAAGAATGAAAGAAGGAAAGAGAGAATGAGTGAATCAATGAATAGAGGTAAATGTTAGTCCAGTTCTCGTCAGGGCTGCCAACCGTCCGTCCCGTCCGTCTTTAAGGTTGCCCGGCCCGGGACGGAATTAGTCGGGCAGAGGAGACCAAGGACTACAGTCTTCCGGGCTGGAGAAATGAGGACGAATACCCTACAGGGCCCGAAATTGACTGCAATACTAGGACAATGCAAGCGGCGTGGCGCCACACAGTGGTGCAGGTGTGCGGATGTGTGGCTATGCGGCTCCATTTCGCAGTGTCCCTCACGGTATAGAACTTTCACACCACCCCGTTCCTACTTCTACCAGTGTCTATCTCCTGAGCTCGATTGTTTGACGATGCTGAAAATTCTGCTCAAGGCTGAAAATTCTGTTGGTAGCTACCGCGCTATGTACTAGAGTCCTCCGCGAACTGGTAGTCAGCATAGCACGCTAGTGCTATCAGGTACCTATAGGTACCTGCCGGGTATCCGGGCATTTCATCTTCCGGACGGAATGGATCAGTCGTCTGGAAAGCCTGCCCGGTTTCTTGGTTTGTTGGTCGCTTCTTTGCGCGCTTCGGCGCTTCCAAATATCATTGTGCGTTTTTACAGTATGAATCTTTCTTGCTTTTGCAAACACTGTGAGTTCCCTGGTTCTTTACCATCATGACACCTATGTACGGCTCAGGCTTCCAGCAGAGATTATATTGAGTAAGCCCGTCGACATGTGTTCGAAAATACATGCTAATGGTCCTTCGGTTCAGGCCTGAGAATAGTCTAGTCGGACGGAAGACTATTGAGGCCGGCGACGCGGTCCCGTCAGGCCCCAGGGGCCAGGATTTGCCGGACTAGAGCAGTCCAGTCATAGGGACAAAAATCCCGGCGCCTGACGGGAGCCGTAGGTCCTCGAAATGTTGAGGTCATTCTCTAACTCCCCTCTCTCCATGTCAATTCTCCGTCTCTCGACCCGCTTGCCGGCCGGGAGAGGCATTGGCACAAGAGCCCTCGCAGAGCCACTCTGTTCTACATAACGAAGGCGGACTCAGATTTGATTCTAGATGACAACATCGGCAGACTACGGATGGTTCACGAGAAGTTTCACTTGGAAAAAAAACTTTTATTCTTGCTCCTGTTCCTCCCCCTTCCCCTCTCCCTTCCCCTTCAATCTCGCCACCGCAGGCCAGTCCAAGAACCGGTGGGAGGCCGGGACCACGATCTTGACCGAAATCGTGTCCTCAGGCACCTCCGCACTCGAGGCGACATGCATGATTCTCCTCCCGCCAGCGGGAGTGAGAACCATCCAGTACTTGATGGCCTTGGGCTGTTTCTTGGAGCGGCCCTTGGCGGCGGTAACCTCACCGCAGCCGCCGCAGCCACCACCACCACCACCACATTAATTTCTCGAGCCTCTGCGTTTCCTCCTATTAGCGTGCCGTTTTCCAGTTTTTGGTATCCGGGGCTTATGGAACTTACTTCCTGGGAACACGCCGAGCATATTTTCTGCTCGCCGGAAAAACACGGCGGCGTGGCCGTTGTTCGTGGTGGTCGCGGTTGTCGTGGTGGTCGTGGTGGTCGGGGTCGTAAGCTTCGGATTGGAGCCTGGAGGACCATCAGGCGGAGGCTTTAAATAGATTTGCACTGGATAGAATTATGTACCCAAAGACAAAAGCCATGCCGGCTAGAAATATCCTTATAATCACCACAGTCCTACTCAGTAGGGGGATAGATGTTGATGCACGATCTGAAGGTGAGGTGCGCACGCGAAGGTTTGAGTGGGCGATACGACCAGAAGATGGTAAGAAGAAGAAGAAGAAGTAGTGGTTATTGTTCTAGCTGAAGTTCTAGTTGTACTTATAGTCGTCCTAGACGAACTAAAACCTTCCCCGTGAACCGTGCACGAACCGTCATTCGATCAAACACGCTGCTCCGACAACAAAGGCCCTACGGGCCGCAACGCTCCCCCGCAGAGCGCGTTCCAAAACACAGAAAACAGAATCCAACGCATCAAACTGAAAACAGAAATAGAGACCCCATGAAAGAAACACAACCCGACTTCCCATAATCATCCCTTCATACCCAAGATCTGAACAAACGCTTCAATAGAGAACAGCGCCGACCCGACAGTGAACGAGTACGCAGCGCTGACCCGACAAGTGGGTGCCGGATCGGCCACCAAGGTGGCAAAGCAGCCGCTCTCAGGGGCCGCGAGCCCTGGGGACGTGGGCATCCCGGGAATGGTTTCGGGAGGATTAATCCATCTGGCCCAGACAATGAAACAGCCCCAAATAGTTACCTGAAAAAGTCAGCATGCTATTTTCCAGTTTTCATAATGGAACTTACTTCCTAGGAACACGCCGAGCAGATATTCTGCTCTGCCTCTGCGGCAACAAACCGCAGCAAAATGAACTTCGAAAACAGTGCCATCGTCGGATATCCACCTCCCACCACACCCTTCAGGTACGGGCGGTCAAAGCTCAGCATGTTGGTTAGAGGTGCTGTGGAGGCTTGGCCCCTTGTGGGGGTGGCTCGCGAGCCATCCATCTCCTCATCTCTTCATCCGCAATAAGTGGAAAAGCCGACCCGCCGCCAAATTGAGTGTGTGATTGCAGACCAGAACTAAATCCGGAAATGACCGAACGAAACCCGCTTTGACAACCACAGTATGAATCCCCAGATCGGCTGGGGTCTTGGAAATGGCGCCGGGTCGGTCTTGGTGCTTGACGCGAGGATGCCCCGGGGGGCAACGACAGTCGAGCGGATAGCCGGCGTTGCCCTCGCGGGCAACGAAAGTCCATCGGAAATCCGTTGCCTTCGGGTCCACACCGAGCAGACCTGACACCACATGGCCCAAGCCAAACGCCGGGTCATGCGGTGCTCCCAAAAACCACCGGCTGGTGGGTTGGGGATTCCATACCGAACGTGTCGGTTGATAACCTTCCGGGCGGCGGCCCGGAAGTGGATGTTACAATCCTCGAGAGTGGCGTGGGCATCGTGTGCCGGTTTGTATCGATCCTTTAGGTAGTGGTAGGTGAGGATGTTATGGAGTTGTGTTGGGAAGGAGTGTGAGAAAGGAGTGTAAGGAATAGCTGGCTATTCAAAAATATAATGTTTTTCAGAAAGTCGGACTTCGAGTGAACCGGCCGTAGTGAGCCGCTGTTTTAGTCCAGAAGTATCCCTGAAGCCACTGGTACTGCTAGTACTGCGAATAGTGGAACATACACCGGAGGTATCCGGGCTTCAAACCGCGAAGCCAGAAGCAGGTCGATTATTCGGCCGCGCGCAGTGCTCCGACACCCATCCACGCCATCGCCCGACGGTCGCCACGTGCATCCTTTCTACACCGATTTCGTACCGCTTCTGATCGATACTCGGGTACTCCTGATGCGAGTGGTTCCGAGGTGGACGACGTATGTACGCATGGTATATCACTCGCTCTGCTTCACGTGACGCACTGGAGATAGGCGTGGCAGAAGTTTGCGTTGGGGAGAGAGAGTGAAATCTTTAATTGATTTCGCTGTTCCGTATCTAGATTATGGAGCTAGGAGAGCCATCACACTTCTTTCCTGCTCACTCCGGTGGGCCGGAGATGAGACCCTCCTGCCGGCCGATACGATGTGGCGCCGCTGCCTACGGTCTACCAGACAAAACACACAGGTAGGAAGTCACAAGAACAGATGATCACATATAGTCGCTCCTCACCTCCCCACACAGCAGCACAGGCCGCAGACATACTATCCTGCTGGGCACTCTGGTTCTGCTTCCGATGCTTGCTTTCCCCTTCCTCCTCCTCGAAGTCAGTCGGAGCCTTCCTCCTCACATCCGTCGTTCCAAAAAAAAGATACGGTAGAGTGGGTAACCGGGATAGCCCGACTACTAGCTGGATCGAGGGACAACGAGGGTTGTCGGCTGCGGTGGAGAGCCATAAGATGGCTCCTCGAAGTTGAACAATAACCTCTTCATCTAGCTCCTCTCACCAACACATAATTTTGTTCGCCTTTGCCCCCGCTTGATGTACAAGGTATGCGTAAGTACCTATGTATTCCATTCAACTCCAAGTCCCCAAGTCCAAATCCAAATCCAAAAACCGAACACAACGCAAAAAAGGACAAAGCAATCCGTACGCCCTTTCCCGCTCCCCCGCCCCACCCCCCACTATGATATTACTATATTCTACCAAAAGACAAGACCTCACATACACCATGCACGCAACCCCACCTCGCATCAAACCCCCCTTGCAACCCCGCGCCAAAATCAAGAAGTCAAAACACAACCCCCACCACATCCCCCCTCCACCGACTCTTAAACAGCGGCCTATCGACCCTCGCCACAAGCAGAACCTGCCTTCCTCCCTCGCTTATGCCAAACGACACATCCCCCGCCCCCGCCCCCCCCCTCTCGAGCACCAACACCGGCAGCGCCACCGCGTGTCCCACCTGTGCCCCGGCGCCCGACAACTTGGCCACCCACACCGCGCCCCTCTCGGTCATCAGCGCTATTGCATTCTCTTGCCGCGCAACAGCACAGGCCCTCATCGCCGCCTGCGGCTGCATAATATCCAGCAGAGCCGGCCTCCTTGCTCCCGCTCCCGCCGAGCTGCGTGCTGCCAGAACAGCGGGCTGCGAGGACGCGCCGGTGGTGGCAATGATGTACCGTGTGCTCGGGAACAGCGCGGCGGAGGTGATCCCCGCTATGCCGTGGCCCAGGCCGTCGTTGATGGGGATTACGGTGCGGTGGCTGGGCGTGGCGGAGGCGTAGTGCAGCGGCCAGGTTAGAAGGTCGCCGCGCAGGGTGGACGTGCACAGCAGGTGGGTGGAACAGGTGGAGAAGCTGAGGGAGCCTGCAGCGCCGTGAGGTTGGGGCACTGAGGTGCCGAAGGAGAGTGTGCGCAGGTGGTGGAGGGGCAGGTGGCCAGGTGAGGGGATGGCTTCGTACAGGTGGATGCGCGTGCGCTTGTCGTGCAGGATGAGGCCGAGCGCAATGGTGGGAGGTGTTGTGGAGGTGAGCGCTACGGAGGTTAGTCGGAGCACGGGCTCCGGCTGGTAGTCGAAGTCGATCGTGCCTGAGGGCTGCGATGGAGTGGAGTGGTCGTAGATTTGCAGCTGGAGAATGTCAGCGAGTGAGATAGTGTGGAGGGGGGTGTTACACGCACCTGGTTGCGCGAGATGGCCACGACGAATTGGTCGTTGACAGCGGTGGCTACGAAGTCGGACTTCTTGGGCAGCTTTTGTTCGAGTTTCTGCGTCAATGACAGGGACAGTGTGGGATTCTCCTCGAGTGTTATCCCGTAGACGTCAAGATGATCTCGCGACAGAAATGCAACGCTGTGCCCGGTATTGGAGATTTGCGTACACACGGGTATCCCCTTCAGTTTGATCTCTGCCGGTTCGGTCCTGGTCATTCTTTCGAGCGGAAACGGTGGTGGGCTCTGCTGCCACACATACTCGTCGCTCTCGGCATACGAAGTAGCCGGACTCAGCGGCGGAAGTAGATTCGGGGACTGGAACGCGGGGAGCGTAAAATCCAATCGATAATCCTGCCGCAACACACCCGCACCTCCAGTAGCCATGCCCGGTCCCGTGCCCGCGCTCTGCATCGAATCGTGCGAGTACTCCCTGATCATATCGTGACTTTTCGTCGGCGGCGTCATCGGCGTGCGTGCCACCTGCTGCTCGTAATCATCCTTCGCACGCTTGATCTGCTCGAGATCAAGCTTCGCGAGGGAATTATCGATGAGCCTCTTCCGCTCCAGGATGCACTCGACATGGGTCGCCCACTCCTCGTGTCTTCGCTCACGCTCCATGCGGGAGTCGCCCTCGACCTCGGTCATGCGCTGATGCTGCAACAGCGTCCCGGCGGTATTTGCCGACGGCACCGGCGCCAGTATCGCGAACAGGATCTCGTAGGCCTTGAACTTGATCTCGCCGAACTTTGACTTCTGGCACGCCCAGACCAGGACATCCGTCAGCTGCGCGATCTGCTTTTCGCGGCTCGACCCGCCGCCAGCCATGTACCGCTCCACTAGCCGTCCGAGAAGGTACAGCAGTCCGTAGGTCATGTGCACGGAGGAGTCGGTGGCCTCCGTGCTAGGGAACAGCGCGGAGATCTTCCGCTTGGTGCTGCCTTGCGCGTTCAGATTGTTGATCCCGTCGCGAAGCTTGTTGCGCAGCAGCCCGATCATGTCGCTGCACGCGAGGCGGAACGCCGGGCTCGACCCCGCGTTGTGATATAATGACCACGAGATTATCACCATTGTCTGTATTGTCGTTAGCGATCGGTTCATACTAGAAACCGGAACCATGAGTGCTCACCACATGATGAAATCGATCAAACTCCCTGTGCCAGCTAGTGCCCCTATGGCTCAGCGGCTCCACGGCCAATCGCAGCAGTTTTATCGCCTCGGGCCCATTGTACTGATACGCCATTCCCGCCGCAAAAAAGATATTCATGATGCTGCTCGCCCACTTGGTGGCGACATTATCATCTCCGGGCAGATCGGCGAGCAAATTCTGTGCGTACCTCGCCATGAACTCGCAGTCGCCCTTATCCGCGGCGCCTCCCAAGCTCTTACTCAGGTCCTCCTGGAGGACACGCAGGTTCTCCCACAGTAGCTTTTCCGTGGCGGCGGTGAGGACCGGATTCCGCGCTGGCGCCTGTGCCTTCAGCAGCTGCAGCAGACTCAGCATCGATCCGAGCGCGCGCAGCTGGATCTCGCGCTCCATGAAGCAGTCGGGGGGAATCTGGTGTTTGACCTGCGGCGCGGAGAGGGCGAGCGCGCACCGCAGCGCCACTGACGCGATCAGTAGGCTGCTGTGCGCTTTGCCCTGGTCGCGGAGCGCCTGCGGTAGTCCGGACAGAACGTACACGATCTGTAGATCCCCGATCTGCATCAGCTGCCACGCTCGCCGGTACGTGTAGTCCCCGCCCTCGATCTTTTTGGTCATGCGCCCGACCACCGCGTTGATGTCTGGGTGTAGCCATAAAGCCGGCCACAGCTCGTCGACCGACGAGGAGTACGTGTTGGCTTGTCGCAGCGAGGACCGCCAGAGCTCCGCTTGGTCGGTGGTGAGCGGGAGGGTGGGGATGCATGGCTGCGCGGTCGCGGAGGTGCCTGCGCGGGGGAGACAGGTATTAGCTATAGGTGATCGCGGCTGACGGAGATCTGCAGGTACGGAGATATGGCTGCAGTTGGTTGTTGCGGGGGAGGGTACGTACCGCTCAGGTTGCTGGTGTTGCTGTCGACTCTGCGCCGCTTCTTCGTCAGGGCGCTCCCCGCCGGATCGCTGTCATATGCGGACTGCATATGGATACCGGTCGACGGGAGACTTTGCGATCCGTCAGTAACGCGACGGGCGGATTATTTATTCAGTTATATAACGCTGTTCTGGGATGGCCCGGCGGTTTCGACGATAGTTATGGTACGGTACGGGCGGAGATATTGTCGACGGGCAGGCACGGCGAGGCAGCGGCTCAGTAGTGTAATTTAGTTAGACCGGTACCGACCGCACGGACGGACGACGTCAGGACGGGATGGGATGGGATGGGCAGAACGATGGTGCGTGTAGGGTGTGTAGGGGAAGCGGGCCTCCAGGCTCCTAAGAGGAGGAGACGCGGGGTGTATTAAGCAAGGCAGACACCGAGTGTTTGTAGAGCCACCTGTTCCGGCCGTCGATGCAGCAGTGGCCGTTGCGGGCGGGAGAAGGGCCGTCCGTTGCCAGGGCCGTGGTAGATAGGCAGATGGCCGTGGCGCAGCACTCGCAGCCGAGTACAGGTGGAGTGCTATACTTTGCCTACGGATGGGCCAGACATCGTTTGCAGACTGCCGGCTGATTCGCTGCCTGATGGCAGGGGTGTCAGATCGGGAGTGGACTCGGTCATGAAACTGGAATACATAGACCCCAGGATACGGTAGAGCTTCGAAGTCCGTGGTACAGTTGGTGTTTTGGCCCACCACTCGCAGCCGGCACACGTGCGGTCCTATGTTTGTGAGTAGGATCGAAGCTCTGAAGAATAATGACGAGTCCCCGAGACAGAGAGGAGACGATTGGCAGGGGCGGCCCCTTTGCACCACCCGCGCTATCCGCAATGAAGCTAGCGCAATACCACCATCGCCAGCCTCCTTCCGCCGGTGCCACGCACAGGCTGGTTCCGAGTTGCGCGGCGCCAGCTCTCGGCTGCGGCGCATGAACAGTGGTCCGTGTGCCCGCTCGTCTCGTCTCGTCAAGCAGGGCTCGGGAGTCGGGAGTCGGGATTCCCCTTGATAACTAGTGAACGTCTGCGCGGCCGAGAGAGATTGCACGGCACCTGGATTAAGCGCACCATTCCAACGAACTTGCCAGTCTCTAGAAGCAGGTGAAGCCCGCTGCAACAGGCGGGAATGCTGACATCCAGATTCAGGAACAGCATCAAAGGGTGGTGCGGTACAGCAGGCAGAATAGAGATGGAGGGTGGATGCAATTGGTTCTATTGAGTAGTAGTCCCAATAGACACCGAGGATACGAATGCGAATCCGCTAGTGCGCCCCATCAATGATCAGTGCGCCTTTCCCGGTCACGTGCCGGGGCCCTCCTCACCCATGGACTCAGTCCCTGCAGTGCGTCGATCAGAGTGACGCCGATATGGCAGCCCACACTGCGAATGAGTACGACGGCTGGAGCGCAAGACTCGTTCCTCGATCCGTGTGTTCTATCAATAACCAGTACGCCCACCGCCATCAACAAAAATCAATAATATGCACACTCACAGTCTCCTTGAAAATAACACCTTCGCCCACTGCCCACAGCCCAGTGCCGAGTCGCCGGTATCTTCACCGCCTTCAGCCGCCCCACGTAGGAAGCTGTCGCCGCTGCGGGAACTAACGTGCTGCCTGCGCATGCCGGAGCGCGCATGTCAAAGACGCGCACGACTGGGGTAGCCAGCAGCGGGGGCTGGGGGGCTGTGTCACTGTCGAGTCGTTACCTTAGTAGGTACGCATGGGTTCAGGTCACGCAGTGCTGCCATCCTACCACTGGCCATGTTCTGCGACACCCCATCCACACCATCCATCCATACATATCTACCGCCCGTTCTCGCTCCTGTCGCTGTCCCTCCCATTTGCCCCAGAAAACCCCACAACTTCGCACCCACCTCCCCCACAGCTGCGAACACACCTCACCCCGATGAGCCATGAGCCATGAACCCATGAGCAACCCTAACACTCACACCCACACTCACCCTCCCACTCCCATGAACCCGCACATCCCCACGCACCCGCCCTGGACGTCCGCGCTCGTCCCGGAGCTGTCGCCGCACGCGGACCGGCGCGGCTCGGCCTACAGCGAGGGCGAAGGCAAGAGCGACGACGTCGAGATGGAGCCGCGCCCGCGCCCGCGCCCGCGCGTGCCGCCCGGCGCACGGAAGGGCCTCGGGACGCATTACGATTTGCGGCCGCTGCTTGTTAGGAGACATATTCTGGTATGTATTGTACTCTGTGCTAGGCGGGTTCGCTCCGTGTCCGTGTGCCCGGCGATTGGATACTGAATATTCCGGTGCAGATGATATCGCTCTCCGGCACGATCGGCATGGGCATTCTGATCGGCAGCGGACAGATCCTGCGGCTGTGCGGGTCCGCGGGCGCGCTGCTGTCATACCTGTTCACCGGGTTTATCCTGCACTGCGTCGTCTCGTCGCTCGGCGAGATGGTCTCGCTCATTCCCGAGTCTGGCGCGCTGATGAATTTTCCCACACGGTTCGTGGACGGCGCGCTCGGATGGACTGTCGGGATTGCGTACTGGTTCTGCTATTCGATGGGAGTGACGACGCTGGTCACGAGTACCGCTATTCTAGCGACCGGGTTTAATCCAGATGTGAGCCAGGGCTGGATTATTACTGGAGTTCTGGCGGTTGTTATTATTATTAATGTTTTTGGCATCCGTGTGTTCGGTGAGGTCGAGTATGTCATCGGGTTTTTGAAGGTGGTGCTACTGGTTGGGTTGATCATCTTGATGTTGTTTATCAATCGCGGCGCTGGGCCGAAGGGGAAGGTTCATGGCGTCGATTGTGAGTTCCGACTCCTGGTACATGTCAACGGGAGGCGCTAATGATTATCAGATTGGAAGGCTAAGTACCGCTTTTCGCCGAACTTTGGCGGTAAAGAAAACCTCGATGGTGACCTTGGCCGGTTCCTGTCTATCTGGAAGGGTATGACTCTGGCCGCCTTCGGATACATCGGTATCGAGATTGTCGCAGTCACCGCCAGCGAGGTATGTACCCAAGCCATTACGCTCTCTTCACCGTGGACGAAAGCAACTGACACCTTGTCTCCAGGCAAAATACCCGCGCGACGACCTCCCCCGCGCCACCAAACGCATCTTCTGGCTGACCTTCAGCCTGTACCTCGCCGCGATCTTCTCCGTCTCCCTCGCGGTGCCGTACACGGACGGCGGTCTCTCCAACCTCTTCGACCCACGCAACGCGACCGGCGACCTCTCGCCCTTCGTAATCGCAATCAAGAACGCGGGGATCACCTTCCTCCCCGGCTTCGTGAGCGCAGCCCTCATCTTCGCGAATATGAGCACAGCGAACACGTCCCTCTTCGTCGCGAGCCGGACGCTCTACGGCATGGCCGTCAAGCTCGACCACGACACGCACCCGGTGCTCTCCGTGTTCCGCCATACAACCAAAAATGGCGTCCCGCTCGCCGCCATCTTCGCGAGCTGCATCTTCGCGCCCCTCGCCTACCTCCAGTGCGGCGGTGGCAACGCGCAGGAGCTCCTCGGCGTCTTCTCCCAGATCGAAACTGTCGCCTGCCTCATCGTCTGGCTGTGCCAGTGTCTAGCGTTTATCCGGTTCTATCACGGATTGCAGACTGGGACCGCGCCGTACGATCGCGCGAGCGGCGATTATCCATACGCCTCCCCTGGCCAGCCCGCCGCCGCGTATATCGGCGCTGTGGGGTGCGCGCTGCTAATCCTGTTTAATGGCTTTGATGTGTTCATTTTCAGGCCGTTCAAGCAGGCGGATTTTTTGGCGGCGTATCTCGCGGTGTTTGTCTTTGTGCTCATCTATGCGGTTACGAAGCTGCTGGTCGTGAGGACGCCGATGGTGGGTGCCGCGGAGATGAGCTATAGTATTCATCGCGAGGCGTTTGATAGGACTAGGGTTAGGAGGAGGAGGGGCTGGGCGTGGGAGTTTGCGAGTTGGGTTTTTGGGTAGGCAGTAGGGGTTATCGGGGGACGGGGTGTTTTGGGGGTTTGGGTTTTGGGTTCAATTGGTTTTGTGGCGGGAATTTTTGGGGATTTGGGCCGCAAACCATGATACGATCATACGAATGAAGAGAATCTCATAGTGCGAATGGAGATAATCCATCATCGTGATCGGAACGCGCCGCAGACCCGAACAGTGGGCTGCCCGGGCGCCCATGGCCGAACCAACTCCGGCAACACCGGCCAGTCAGTCAATCAGTCACAGCCATCGCCGGAAGACAACGATGATGCTCAATATCGAACACATGTAGACAGTGCCGATATCACGATATCAGGATAGTAAGATACCAAGCTGCAGGTACCTACCCAGCAGCACTCCCAACTGCCGAGTCCCGATTCCCGAGTCCGGAGTCCCGATCTCCAACTCCCGAGTCCGGAGTCCCGAGTCCCGGCTCCGAGTTCGGAGTCCCGACATCATTACCGGTACCTACGTACCTACTTATCTACTTATCTATCGATAGTAGCAAGTACCCGTAGGCTGACCGCCGGTGAGTAGTTAGTTAGCAGCACGGCGTCTGCAGGCACAAGGTGCAAATCCTTTATTCCCGACCGGGGTGAGCGGCCGCGGGGGTATATAGTGGCGGGAGTAGCGGCGGGAGTAGCGGCACGTTGCAGCGGAGCTGCGGTGGCGGAGCCATCTCGCATCTCGGTACTTAACCGGGCCCCAGTCATCGCGTGCAGGTAGTTATGTAAACATATCATGCGAGCAGGACTGCGCTGTTGGAACTTGGAGCTTGGGCGGGCGCGCTGAGGGTTGGAGGATTGGGTTGTAGTTCTACATCCGATAAGTACTCACATAACCCCTGACGCAAAACGGACTTGGTTTCGGTCTCTCACGGGTCATGGGAGATGGTATACCGGCTTGGTGAACTGTGATGCCGTTGCCGTTGCCGTTACCGTTGTTGTATCCTGCGATTGTGTACGCCTCCATCCCCCGAACGCACTTTCGACACATCCGTCCACACGCCACCATGGGAAATCAGTCGTCCAGTGTACACCTAGTAGTAACGATCGCGAGATTTCTAGCAAGCCGATTGAACGTTCCTCGACTGCGGCGTGGATCATCGCTTCGGTATGTATGTGACCTTTTCATGCTCACGCGCGGAATGCCATGTCGCTCATGAGTGATGCGCAGCACTCCGCCGAAGAAGTCGTGAAGCGGCGGGAATCGAAAGAACCTTAGGGACGACGGAGGAATCTGCATATAATGTATGTAGACAGTCGCAAGGAGAGCACTGTGTGTAGCAGCAATCACAGCACACGGCTCGGGTCTGATGTAGTGTTCTCCATCGTCCGGACAGGACGGATAGCTAAAACGATTTTCCCGGACGGTCTGAGCCTGGGACGGACGGGTCGGTCCTCGTTCGACGACAGTGGACGACCGTCCATACCATGTGATAACATCCGGATCACTCGTCCCAATAAGGGCGTTCACTAGCCGTTTGCAGATATGCGAGCGAGATATCACGATATATTTTGTGTGGGGATCAACTACCTTTGGCCAGTACCGCGCACAGAGATGGGCAGTCCTCCTCTAGCTGTTACTACGAAAAGTAGCAGTATTCTGACTCGGACGCCTAAGCTGCGGCGCCCGGCCCCTGTCACAGCGCTAGAGGCATCATATCTCCCTTGGCCGCCAAGGCCACGCCCGAAATCAGGTGTTTACCCACGGCTTGCCGGATGGCCGTCCGTCTCGTCCGTCCGCCGAAGAAGCCTTGGCCGCCACGTCCTAGGTTTAGACGGACGGACCGGACGATAGAGAAGAGGCAAGCTACAAAACAGTTATCTTTCCACCTGTACTTCTATCTTCCTACCAATCCGCGTATCTATTTCAGGACATTTCACATAGAATGCCGAGGTTCTGGTCCGACGGGATAACATCTCTACATAGCGTACAAGCCCTATCAGCTCGGGGCTCGATAGTCCTGCGCGAGAGGTGCGAGCCGCTTCCTATCGACCTTTTCCGGGTGCCCTGCACAAGATGGCACTCGCCGGAACCATCACGTCGGGACCTCCGAGAGTCGGGAGTCATCCGGACGTCTCGGCTTCAGGCCTCCACACGCAGGTCTACGTCTTTCGCCGACATCCATCTTTCATGACAGCATATAATAGATTCGCTTGATGCTCTTACTCTGGGAGAAGTAGAGGATCCGATACAAAATAGGTATCGGCGATATGAGTAATCTTAACAGAGGTATGACAGAATGGTGCACCGAGACCCAGAGGCGGCGGTGCATTTTGACGCGGATACCTGCGCTCGCCGCTTCAAATAGCCACTTAGTATTGCTGTCGACAGTCATGCACGGAGCTCGGTGTAATCATTCGGGATCCAGTAGTCACATGCGAAACGAACGGTCGCGATGGGTAAAATCTCACATGACCGTCTTCAAGTGCCCAATTACAGGAATACGAGTACGCCCACCGCCGCGACACCGCGATGCTCACCACTAGTCCACCATGTTCGCCCCGCCCCAAGATAACAAGCAGTCTCCACCATCAATTTCGATGTTCTCTAACATCGTTTTCCCTCCGTCGTCCCTCAAACTTGCTTTCGCTCCTCCTATTCCACCTCTGCCTCCTTCTCCATTCCTACTTCCGTCTCCAATGTCGAGGATCATGAAACATGATCAAACATCATCAAGGCAAAACTGGTAAAAGGTCAACGATGACAAATAAACGACTAGCAACCAGAAAAAGACCCCACTTACCTCCTAGAGGCCAAGAAGAGCCTACAGTCGGTAACAGCTCCGAGAAAGAAAAGGGCCCTGAGCGAAAAGACTTACTTCCTGCGGAAATCAATCAGCCGTACGTTAGCACCACAGTACGACGCGCGGATGGGAACATATTACTTACCAGCTACCGTGTGTTAGCAACAGACCGATCAATTGTGGCGCAGACGGAATGAACCGAAAGAATGATACATACAAACTGAGACATCAGATACCTTTTATTAGCACCGACAAAGCAAAGAGGATCATAGAACAAGTCACGTACTTTCTAAGACGTAAAAGGCCAGGGGGAAAGGCAGATAGTATCAGTCAATGATCATCACGGCGAGGAGGTTCAATTACCGCCTGCGAAGAAAGTCAAGCCAATGTGAGCCAACCGCCGGGCACAGTGAACAGCATTCAAAGGAAGTGAGCTTACAATCTGCGCGAAACCGGAGCCCATATTTCAGTACTTTCCTACCGGCGTCACACATGCATGGTGCTTCAGTTCACTTACCTTCCGCGACGCAAAGAGAGGCGATGGTCAGATGAATGTCACGGGAGGTTCGGGTGATCAGGTTTTCTTACCTCCTGTATATTGGAAGGCCGGCCAAAAGTCAGCCATGTGGAAAGGCACGCCCAGTGATTTGGTTCACTTACCCACTGCAGAGCAAAGCGATCCGAAAGTCAGCCATGTGGAAAGGCACACCCAAGTGATGTGGTTCACTTACTTCCTGCAAAGCAAAGCGATCCGAAAGTCAGCCATGTGGAAAGGCACACCCAAGTGATGTGGTTCACTTACGCGCTGCAAAGCAAAGCGATCCGAAAGTCAGCCATGTGTAAAGGCACACCCAAGTGATGTGGTTCACTTACTTCCTGCAAAGCAAAGCGATCCGAAAGTCAGCCATGTGGAAAGGCACACCCAAGTGATTTGGTTCACTTACAATCTGCAAAGCAAAGCGATCCGAAAGTCAGCCATGTGGAAAGGCACACCCAAGTGATGTGGTTCACTTACGCGCTGCAAAGCAAAGCGATCCGAAAGTCAGCCATGTGTAAAGGCACACCCAAGTGATGTGGTTCACTTACTTCCTGCAAAGCAAAGCGATCCGAAAGTCAGCCATGTGGAAAGGCACAGCCAAGTGATTTGGTTCACGTACCGACTGCAGAGCAAAGCGATCCGAAAGTCAGCCATGTGTAAAGGCACACCCAAGTGATGTGGTTCACTTACTTCCTGCAAAGCAAAGCGATCCGAAAGTCAGCCATGTGGAAAGGCACACCCAAGTGATGTGGTTCACTTACTTCCTGCAAAGCAAAGCGATCCGAAAGTCAGCCATGTGGAAAGGCACACCCAAGTGATGTGGTTCACTTACTTCCTGCAAAGCAAAGCGATCCGAAAGTCAGCCATGTGGAAAGGCACACCCAAGTGATGTGGTTCACTTACTTCCTGCAAAGCAAAGCGATCCGAAAGTCAGCCATGTGGAAAGGCACACCCAAGTGATGTGGTTCACTTACTTCCTGCAAAGCAAAGCGATCCGAAAGTCAGCCATGTGGAAAGGCACACCCAAGTGATTTGGTTCACTTACAATCTGCAAAGCAAAGCGATCCGAAAGTCAGCCATGTGGAAAGGCACACCCAAGTGATTTGGTTCACGTACCGACTGCAGAGCAAAGCGATCCGAAAGTCAGCCATGTGGAAAGGCACACCCAAGTGATGTGGTTCACTTACTTCCTGCAAAGCAAAGCGATCCGAAAGTCAGCCATGTGGAAAGGCACACCCAAGTGATGTGGTTCACTTACTTCCTGCAAAGCAAAGCGATCCGAAAGTCAGCCATGTGGAAAGGCACACCCAAGTGATGTGGTTCACTTACTTCCTGCAAAGCAAAGCGATCCGAAAGTCAGCCATGTGGAAAGGCACACCCAAGTGATTTGGTTCACTTACAATCTGCAAAGCAAAGCGATCCGAAAGTCAGCCATGTGGAAAGGCACACCCAAGTGATTTGGTTCACGTACCGACTGCAGAGCAAAGCGATCCGAAAGTCAGCCATGTGGAAAGGCACACCCAAGTGATGTGGTTCACTTACGCGCTGCAAAGCAAAGCGATCCGAAAGTCAGCCATGTGGAAAGGCACACCCAAGTGATGTGGTTCACTTACTTCCTGCAAAGCAAAGCGATCCGAAAGTCAGCCATGTGGAAAGGCACACCCAAGTGATTTGGTTCACTTACGCGCTGCAAAGCAAAGCGATCCGAAAGTCAGCCATGTGGAAAGGCACAGCCAAGTGATGTGGTTCACTTACCCACTGCAAAGCAAAGCGATCCGAAAGTCAGCCATGTGGAAAGGCACACCCAAGTGATGTGGTTCACTTACGCGCTGCAAAGCAAAGCGATCCGAAAGTCAGCCATGTGTAAAGGCACACCCAAGTGATGTGGTTCACTTACTTCCTGCAAAGCAAAGCGATCCGAAAGTCAGCCATGTGGAAAGGCACACCCAAGTGATTTGGTTCACTTACAATCTGCAAAGCAAAGCGATCCGAAAGTCAGCCATGTGGAAAGGCACACCCAAGTGATGTGGTTCACTTACTTCCTGCAAAGCAAAGCGATCCGAAAGTCAGCCATGTGGAAAGGCACACCCAAGTGATTTGGTTCACTTACCCACTGCAAAGCAAAGCGATCCGAAAGTCAGCCATGTGGAAAGGCACACCCAAGTGATGTGGTTCACTTACGCGCTGCAAAGCAAAGCGATCCGAAAGTCAGCCATGTGTAAAGGCACACCCAAGTGATGTGGTTCACTTACTTCCTGCAAAGCAAAGCGATCCGAAAGTCAGCCATGTGGAAAGGCACACCCAAGTGATGTGGTTCACTTACTTCCTGCAAAGCAAAGCGATCCGAAAGTCAGCCATGTGGAAAGGCACACCCAAGTGATGTGGTTCACTTACTTCCTGCAAAGCAAAGCGATCCGAAAGTCAGCCATGTGGAAAGGCACACCCAAGTGATTTGGTTCACTTACAATCTGCAAAGCAAAGCGATCCGAAAGTCAGCCATGTGGAAAGGCACACCCAAGTGATGTGGTTCACTTACGCGCTGCAAAGCAAAGCGATCCGAAAGTCAGCCATGTGGAAAGGCACACCCAAGTGATGTGGTTCACTTACTTCCTGCAAAGCAAAGCGATCCGAAAGTCAGCCATGTGGAAAGGCACACCCAAGTGATTTGGTTCACTTACGCGCTGCAAAGCAAAGCGATCCGAAAGTCAGCCATGTGGAAAGGCACAGCCAAGTGATGTGGTTCACTTACCCACTGCAAAGCAAAGCGATCCGAAAGTCAGCCATGTGGAAAGGCACACCCAAGTGATGTGGTTCACTTACGCGCTGCAAAGCAAAGCGATCCGAAAGTCAGCCATGTGTAAAGGCACACCCAAGTGATGTGGTTCACTTACTTCCTGCAAAGCAAAGCGATCCGAAAGTCAGCCATGTGGAAAGGCACACCCAAGTGATTTGGTTCACTTACAATCTGCAAAGCAAAGCGATCCGAAAGTCAGCCATGTGGAAAGGCACACCCAAGTGATGTGGTTCACTTACTTCCTGCAAAGCAAAGCGATCCGAAAGTCAGCCATGTGGAAAGGCACACCCAAGTGATTTGGTTCACTTACCCACTGCAAAGCAAAGCGATCCGAAAGTCAGCCATGTGGAAAGGCACACCCAAGTGATGTGGTTCACTTACGCGCTGCAAAGCAAAGCGATCCGAAAGTCAGCCATGTGTAAAGGCACACCCAAGTGATTTGGTTCACTTACTTCCTGCAAAGCAAAGCGATCCGAAAGTCAGCCATGTGGAGAGGCACACCCAAGTGATTTGGTTCACTCACGGTCTTCGTTCCCCAGGAACCGACAATCAGTGATACACTCTTAATGTAGTAGACGGACCCTCATTATTTCATTTACCCACTTTATTGCAAAGTGGACCGAACGTTAGCCGTATAGTCTCTAGGAGCCAAAACAGGCCCATTCCTCGCACTCACTTTCTATTTTCGATGGGAAACTCAATGTTAGTCTTGTTTCCTTACTCAATCTAGGCTGAGTAATATGAGTGTCTACCCGCTACCATCACAAACAACCCCGAGGTCAGCTGTCCGTTATGTTTGCCGTGGGTAATGAGCATCTATCTCGCCCACTCACAAACTATCATAGTCGTTCGTCAGTGTCAGCACTGTCGTCGAAGAATAGCGAATTGCCATCAGCTTTACGTACATCCTGTTTCTCCCATCGTGCCCGAAGGTCAGTGCAGTCGAGAGTAAGGAAGGTATAACGATACGCATCATACCGTCTATGAGGCGCACAGCGCTCACTGTCAGCGGTACACCTCGACTGGAGGGGTGAAATAGGTCAGGTCACCCGCTGTGACAGAAACGGGATGAATGTCAGCGATCCCTCCCAGCGCTTGTAGGGAGGAGGAAGTGTTCATACTCGCTGTCGGAAAGTGGCCACGAATGTCAGTCTTTTATCAGAGAGACGCTTTTGCCAACTAGCAATTCTACTTACAGACTATGGCACGATATAAGCAAACTATTAGCTCTGGTTTCAGTCATGGAAAGGGAAAGACATCTGTTAACCTCTAAAAGGTTCCAATATTCACTTCCGAATAGAAAGACAATGGCTCCTCTGTTGAGCAGCAACATGATCACATTCCTATTTCGCTTTCGAACAGCCACATTCAAAGCATTGTTGTATAGGCTACGGCCACTGTTGACGTCTTCTCCCTGTTCTATTAGCAGCTCCACCACCGCATCCTGACCAATATATGATGCTACTGCAAGCCCACTCATGTTATCGAAGTTCCAATACTCACAGTTGCTCGCCATGTAAACTTGGAACCATGTCAGCAGCCGCCCCGACCCACTCGTGTAAACCTTCAACGCAATAGCGGAGAGTTTCTCATCCTCCCATATCTTGGCCTCTTGGACGTGAGCCGTCCAATTTTTAGCTGCATAATCTAAAAACACATGCCCTATGGTGTAGCCATCTATATCCGATCCCTGCGCTCGTAGTGCCAGAGGGTGGGTTTCAAAGACATTAAACAAGAGAAAATAAAGGCAACTCTTCGCGAGGGTGAGGTTTGATTCGATAGGACAAAGTGATTGCTTCCACGTGGTAATTTCCGTAGCAGATGTGGCGGTAGCTGTGCCCTTGATCAGGAACTCCTTCGCCGTTTGGTGGATAAGGTAGATCTTCGAGTCTATGACCTTCACGAAAAGTCCGCATGTGTTCTTCACCGTGCTTTCGAAGGAGTACAGGCGGCACGGCTGGAGGTCCTCGATTGATTTGTGATCCCGCTGAATCGCTTGTGCGATGTCCATCTCGTCGAGTGTGAGGGGTCGTGTAGCCGCGACGACTATTTGGAGAATCCGTTTGGCCTCTTCGCGGTCACAAATATCTTCAAGGATCTTTTCGTAGACGCTTTCGAGGTTACTCGGTAGGCTGTTGAGAGTTTGAAGGAATTTCCTCCGCGAAGCTGCTTGACTACCGTGGAGGATTTTGACAATCAGGGAAACCCACAGGAATGTATGATCGGCGCCCCGGATGAGCTTGTCTCGGATAATTATCCGGTCGTCATCAGTGAGGTGCCACACATTCCCCAGCAACTCAACTTCGGAATCGATGACACGCTCAATGTCTTCGCTGATGGCGGGTGTTTGCTCCTCCGCTTTCAATCTGATAAGTTGTGTACCGAATTGTTTTTCGATGGAGCCGTATGGGCGACTGGTGAGGATGAATTTTGGAAGCGTTTCGCCCGTGCTGCGCCCTGTGCCGATCGCTGGTGTGTAGCTGCTGACTAAAGAATCGATGAGGGACTTTCGAGTCGATTCTTCGCATTCATCCAAAGCGTCGATGATGCAAATGACATTGCCGCAGTCCGGGTCGGTGGTTGCTGCCCGGAAGATGCGCCACAGCGTACCGAATTGTTCTGTAAATTTCGCGCCCTTGTCGTTGTAATCTTTCAAGGAATGCCGGAGAAGGAATGGCTTCGCCGAAAAGAGCTGGTGGAGGAGGGCGGAAAGAGCCAATGTCGCAGATTTCTGTTCCTGATTGTCATCTTTGAAGAAGAAAAAGCAGACGGTGTCGCGAGGTTCCGAGTGGACACTCAGCTCGTCCACTAGAAATGCGGCCAGCATGGTTTTTCCGCATCCCGGATCTGCCGTCACCCATAGAAGACTCGAATCTTTTTCTTGCCAGTGCCGATACTTTTCGTGACGGAGAAACCATTCAAGCGTTCCATCCACTCGCTTAGGGTTTCTGTCCTTGTGGGATTCATAGTCGGAAGTGTAGAGACAGCGCAAACATTTCGACTCGGGGGCTAAAGCTCAAAGTTAGTTCCAGGAGGGTAGTAAAGTGTTTTTGATCGAGCAACGTCGCTTACTGTCGGAACTGCTAGCGAATTCCGGTTAGCCATCCTTAAATCCACTCTACTCGAACTAAGTAGAATATGCGATCTCCAAACGTAGTCCCGAGACTCACCCGTTGGAATAGAAGTTCTGCCCGCCATGAAACTCCCCTCCCCTAAACTCCAAGTGTGTGGTACCCTGGTACCTGCGACTAGAGTCTGTTGGGTGCGTGGACGGTGTCGCACCGGATAGCCTGACACTTGGCACTGGCGGAGGCGCTCGCGTATGGTGGTCGGATTTCTGGCGTTTTGACATCGGGAAGCAGTTGTTTTCGATAAAGTTGAAGAAGCAGTTGTTGTCGATAAAGTTGAAGTAAACCGTCCTTGAGCGAAGGGCGAATATTTGAAGGAACCAGGGATGCCCCGAATCCCCGCCTCGCAACCCTCTTTTAGGTTTTCGGCTGAGGTGACCCCGGTTTTCTGACAATAATTCTTTCTAGTCTGTGGGTGTGTATGGCGAAGACCTCTGACGAATGCCCGAGTCTCTAGATTGCCTCGTCGAGGGCATCAATGATTCACCTTTGCCGCAACAGTTATTGGCTTACCTATGTACGGAAGAACATCGGGTTCATGTGGCTTACCTAAAAGCACAGCGTGACTTGGCAGATGTGCTGGCGCCGTTACCGCATCCATCAGCAGCCTATCGGCAGCAATATGGAAGAGCAACAGCGTATGTAGAGTACTCTTTTCACCACCACTGATATCGATCATTCCTCGGACCATCGCGCCGTCCCGACTTCTATCAGCATCCTCGCCGCCACGTGTAGCAACTCGGGAGGTATATACGTTTGAAACCGGCCAGCTGGCCAGACGGGCCATTCACCATCGTCAACTGGTACAGCTGTCTCGTGTCCCACAGCACAGGGCGATGGCAGTGTTGGAGTGGTCGGTGGGGTGATACGTCTGTTTTTCGCAGCTTGAGCTATTCTTGACCACGGTAAACGCACCATGCAAGACAATCTTAGCCATCCGCGAGGTGAGCTATGCGGCATGCCATCGCTTAGCATGGCTTATGTGAAAATATATTTTCCTGAGCCCTCCCCCCCACTCAGTGATTTGACAAGAGCCACGAGCAGCCAATGGGGGTTGAATCCATCCGCTGCCGATATTGAACTTCTTAAAGATGTATTCTAGCTTCCCGCTCCTCCCTAGCGCAAGGGATCAACGATTACAACGGAACCACGCGATGAGAGGGTGACGGGTCATTATCGATTGCGGATAGCGCACTCCACGGCTCCCGGATGCCACGGTCCGTGATTCGGTGACGCGGTGCGGGGAGGTCGTCAAACAGACACACATCGTTGCGTCAGTGTCAATCTAGATTCTGCAATGGCGGAGTGGAGCACAAACATGCCGACATATGATAATAGTTACTCGGCTATTCACGGCGACAACGTGGCGGTGACGTTCAACTAGAGTACCCCCATCCGTCCATGCGGCGTTCAATGGCCCCGCCCCGTGAAAGAGTGACATCTGTCTTGTGCTTGTAGAATTTATGCATGATTGCAAGACAAAATCAATTTCAACCGCACCACGTTAGTCGGCAAGATCGATAGCTTATTCTCCTACATATGTACCGCTATGAGCTCGCGATTGCTCACACATTTTTACTTACGTAACAGTATCTGTACGACTTAGTCCCAGTACTTTGGAGGACCGCAAGCAGATGTCGCTTCACGTTCTCATATGTATGGTTCTCGAAATCAGGACATCGTATTTAGTAGAGTACATAGAGTAATATGTATCAGCCCCCTGCGTAGGCATCTAGATGGGCAGCTCAGTGTTCTACATAGACCAGACCGGTGGGCCGAGCGGTCTAAGTCAGTCGGGATATATCGCGACCAGACAGTGGCTTTGATAGGTCGGGATAAAATCAAGCAGATCCGACCAGACCTTGCCCGGCTCGGTTGGCCTAGGTCGGCCGACGTTGGGTTAACTGTTAATTCTATCAGCTGCAAATGTTTTCTTAGTTTCTACCGGTTGTTAGAGCTTTTCCGACGTTAAATGTTATTTCTTAGTCAGACTTGTCCCAACCTATGCCTGGTCGGTCGTGATATATCCCGACCCAATCAGACCATACCCAAATTTCGTCGGGACTGGTCTACGGAGAACACTGGATTGGCTTCAGTTGAAACTTCTCGCAGGCAACGTCACCTTCTCTGAAGGCCTTCAAGTCGATCCTTGCGCGGACCTTCCCCCTCAGCCTCAGATAGTCCCGGCCGTTCCGATTGCGAAACCCCTATGCGAGTATCGATACCTATTAGAGCGCCGCTCTCGCAAAGCTTCTGAACTCAGCTGCAGGCCACCCGGGCCCCGAGGCGATCGTTACCTGATCAGGTCTGGAGATGGTGTCCTTGTGCCTACTCAACTAGGATGGTCTCCATTAGGTTGCCTATGAACGCTTATGAAATCTAATCGTATGTATCTGAAAATTGGGATTGTCACCGAGAAATGGAAAACGGCGTTTGTAATTAAGGTGAACTGAGAGCCTTGGGCGGGTTGGTTAAATTGTGAGACATACGTGTCAGCGCGTTTATGGTAAAACGTTCGCGTCGGTGATGGTGGTTACTTGACTTGGCTGAATCAGGCCTACCCCGCAATACCGTCATATCTCACTCACGAGGTAATATGTACAACCAGGATATCGCCGCCGGCGTCCAGGTTCATGGCATGCATGCAACCTCCCTCGGTGACATGACCTTCGCTATGTACGGAGCTCGCCGGTCGCGTAAATTGGAGCATCGTCTTCAGCCGCACTGCCACGTTCGTGATCTGCGTTTGCACCGTAGTGCACACTTGAACACCATCCCCCGGCTATCGGAAACTTCCCGGATCTTCATTCGGGCTGTATTGATGTCCGTACCGGCCGAGGATACTTTGACGACTTCGAGAAACCTCTACAATTCAATGCCCACGAAATCGTGGACGAAGACAATGCGATTCATATCGGGAAGATCTTCCCTTTTTTGCAGACTTTGTGGCTGTTGGTTCAATCTCTTCAGTATCGAGGCAGCACCCCCGATGAAGAAACCGCCCTTAACTTGAGTTTATTCTGTTAGAATTTCATATTCTGAACTTCGGATACAGGTAGCTTGCACAATGCTCATCTTTTTGTGCTGGTGGCGGAAGCCAACGGACTTCAACGAGCTCGGTCGCCTTGACCTCAAGAAGAGGGTCTAACCGAACCGTTGCCAGCCGCCAGCCTCACTCGGCGATGCAACAGACGGATGACGGATGACGTGACTCCGCACCTGTCTCCGACGGCTACACCCATTCTTGCTGATTTCGGTGAGGAGATTCCGTTGCATTCAATCCGTCATCTCAGCGAAGAAGGGCTACTAGTCGTGATTGATGATGGAGGCGGTCGGCATTGCTGGGCATAACCAGGTTCCTCATCAGCAGGAACACATTGCCGTATCACGGCCGCCGCCGGAGCCGATCCGCCACATCCGACAGAGCCGTCCATAAAATCGTGGTTTACGTGATTTACAACACCTCCCTCATTGGCCGGACTAGATACAGCAACTCTCTACCAGATTCCAAACAATGCCAACAGAAGGCGAGGCTACTACACAGTCTGCAACTTCGTCAGGAGAATTCTCGTACTATGTTCATCGTAGGGCTATGATGCATAATCGTCATCGCTGGGCTCTATATGGCGGCTTAAAACCTGGAATTTCGGACTCAAATGGAACGGCATTTATGGAGACTGACTTGCGTCGGAACGGCAGTTTTCGCGATTGCCGTTATTCTTTACGTTACGAGGAGTTTTTACCACAGCGATTTGATGGAGATGCTCTGCCACAACGGCTTGGTCAGTTACACCTTGCGATAGGATTGTTTTCTTTTCTTTTTAAGCGATCACTTATCGATACAATGCGCCAGAAGTCAGTGCTCGGCCGCCTCATCGTTCGTTGACTGCTGCCCCTTCGGCGACCACGCAGGAACCCGAAACATCGCATGTGATCATCGAATACACGGAACTCGAAGTGTAGTGGACCGAGGTCTAAGCCTCGCACGTCCAAATGATCTTGCATGTTTGTCCGAAGGTTCCCTGTCTCCTGTTGCTGGCCGGGTATCTAGTGGTCTGTAACGTATTCATCACCGGGAAGGGGTATAGAAACCTGCGGACTCCTGAGACTCAACGGGAATTTTTTTATATCGCGATGGACCGACTACGGGCCCCATGTTTGAAGCTATCTGAGCAGTCAATGTACCTATAAGGGTAAGTTATGCGGGCTTCGGTCGTTTCTTGCGTTGCTGTTCGTGGTTATCGCGATCCAGATTCCATAGTAGTTAGGTAGTTGCCACTTGCAAGTCTTCATCCCAGATACTCTAGATCCCTAGTACATACCGCAGCCGTAGATAACGCCGAGCAGTGAAATAAGAAAGAGAAACTGTAAAGAAGCACCACCAGTGAATGTTTTCTCTACACAGTATTGCGATACAGTTACAGGGTTGCGCCACGCTTCGGCCTCCCAGCGTCCTATCATATTCATGGGTTCCCCGCTTATATTTCACGCGAGTGCTCACTCTCTGGCAATTCTTGGTACGTGCGCAGCACCGGCCAGCCGGCTGGCCCCAAGGTCTGTAGATGTTGCGCAGCAGTAACTAGCGCGGCATAATACAATAGGAATTCCCAAACGCCTATTAGTTCTATGTATGACAGTCGCCCGATTGTGCTCAAGATCAAAGTGAGGGGAAGCCTGACTGGAAACGCGTCGACACACAACCCCGCAAACCGCGAACTGAGCCTCTGCAGCTCCATACGGCGACGATCTTTCATTCAAAATCTTGACCAATTAGCGACTACACAGCTACATCGGTCATCCATCGCCGGCGAAACGCATCGTGATCGTTTCACGAAAATGGCTCCCGGCACGGCCAGGAAACGAGATCGATTACGCGCGGCTTTGAAAATCGGACGATCGAAGTCGCCAGCCGTAAGCGCACATTCACCGGTGGGACTACACTTCACGTTAGCAGCTTCCCCGACCAGAGTACCTTCGCCCTCGACTCAACAGCTTGTCCCGTCGACAGGATCCTCGGCAGAGCCGCAATCGGGGGGTGCAACCGACGACGCAGCCCTCTGATCCGTCAAGTCAGCCCGGGCTAACATCCTTAACGGCGGCGGCAGACACGGTGGCCGCGGCGAATGCAGCTATTGCGCAGGACTCGGCCACCTCGAAGGACACTGCTCCGGTGACGGATACGATGGCGGACACAGACACGGCAGACACGGCTACGGCAGACCCGGTGGCCGTAGCGAATGCAGCGATTACGCAAAACACGAGGATGGTGACGCACACGACGACGACGGACACGGTAATCACAGCGAATGCAGCGATTGCGCAGGACATGGCGACGCCGAAGCGTACGGCGATGTCGAAGGATACGCCCCCGGTGACGAATGCGACACAGGACACGGCCATGTCAAATGACACGGCTCCGGTGGTCGATGCGACACACGTGCAGAATGGAAACGAAGACGAACCGACATCGACGGCTGGCGGTGGCGATGCCCCATCGTTGTGGAGTAGGGCTTTCAACAGCGGTGAGCTGTCTGCGCACGAGTGCCGAGCGCTTTCGGGTATTCGCATCGACACCGACACCCGTCAGATTGCGGCCGCTTTGGGGACCATGACGAATGGGATTATGGAGGAAAGAAAAGGAAAGGATCGGAAGATTCGGTTCAAAGGCGATGATATTGTCTTGAGAGATATTGCCATGAAGATCGGGCGGTGGATTCAGAGATTCAAGGACATCGGGGACATTGTCGTCCAATACGACCCCGGACACGCTGCGCTGCCGTGGGCGGGCTTCCGATTCCTGCTGCAGGTGAAATTTGGTTTCAACCACTTGCGATTAAAGAAACCCGCTGACGATAAACCCAACAGCTTTGCTTGGATAAGCAGGAAACGGTAGACGCGATCCTGGTGGGACTTGAGAAGAGTGTCTGCATCACCGATTGGTGCGCGATCTACGAGCATCTCTATCTAAACAAAACAACGGAGGCTTCTCAAAACCTAGAGAAGTCAATACTCCGGCTGTACACGGCAATCTTGAAATTCCTGGCCAAGTCCATAGTGAGATTGAAAGGGGCATAGTATTCTTTGCGGACAGTAGCCGTTGGAGGAGCCACCGCTAATCCTTCCTTAGACAACCACCTCGAGGCGGTATTCACGACAGGGGAAACCTCCAACTACATTAATGATGTCAAGGACTTGGAGGAAGCGGTTGCACGCGATGCTTGTGTTGCCGAAGCTCAATGTACGTATAACCCAGTTCTGGTCAGCCTCACGAACCATTCAAATTTTGACGCGATTCAGCTACGCGGATAAGGTTCGAGAGACTTCAGACGCTGCTGGAGGACTCCGAAGACATGAAGTCATCACGGCTTGGACCTCAAATCGATAACATGCAGCGAACACTTGCGGGTACGAAAGCGAGCCGATTCCCCACAGTGTAGTTACGCCTGTACTCACCTTTTCACTCTATTCTAGTGACTCGGAGGTGCAATGCATATCCACTGTCCCTTACTCAAGTCACCATACGCGAACCAGTGAAACCCGCTTGGAAGGCACTTGCGAATGGCTTTTTGAGAGGAGGGAGCACTGCGAGTGGAGATCATCCAGTATTTCCAAGCTGCTGCTCTTACGGGCATTCGTAAGTGTTGATTCCCTTTTGCCGGATGTCTTGACTCACCGGTCGTTTAGCTTGAGCGGGCGAGACATACATCGCATCACGCGTTATCGATTCCTTTGTTTCCAGTCCAACCCCCGAGAGACTAGCATACTTCTACCTCAATCGAGCCGAGGATAATCGCCGAAATCCGGAAAGTATTCTCATTACTCTCATTCAACAACTCGCCCGGACTGGGTCCGGAGAGGACACACTCTTGAAGCCGGTGGTTCATGTCAACGAGGAGAGGGAGAAAAATGGGCAAAAAAAAGCAAGACTAAGCCTTGCAGAAAGCCGGGAGCTTCTTGTTTGACTAACCTACATATATTTGAAGACGGCAATTTGCATTGATGCCTTGGACGAAGTCGATAGCAAAGTCCGGATAGATTTACTCAAGTCGTTGAAGTATGTCGTCGAAAAATCGAAGAATTTCGTCAAGATCTTTGCAACCACCCGAATGGACACTGATATTCTGCTGCAGCTTGCGATGTTTCCCCGCATCGAGTTGCAACCTGATGACAATGTCGGCGACATCAACGAGTTTATAGAAAGCAATGTTCAGATGGCCATTGACGAGGAGTGACTAGTCCATGGTGTCCTGGGCTCCAAGCCGATATATGCAACCTCCTTCGTCAGCGATCCAAGGGAATGTACGTTTACCGTAACTACTCCAGTCACTTATAAGCGGAGAAACTGACGGTTCAGGTTACAACTAGCCGCACTTCAGATCGCCTTTCTCTGCGATATGGCCACGCAAAACGACGTAAGACCCAGTCTCAAGGTGCTACCGGAAATCCTCACCGCTGCGTACGACGAAACCTCCCAGCGCATTCTCACGCAGAAAGGCAGCGCTTCGCGGTTTGCACTAAATGCGTCCCGGGGGATTCAGTCTTCCCACGAGCTGATTTAATGCAAAACCTTGCTCGATGCGATCATGGCGGAGGTCGACTGCCGGGGTGGCTTTTCGCACGATCTGTCGGTTAATGCGAACGACCTGTTAAAGGCTTGTCAGAATCTGCTAGTCCTGGACAAAGATCTTGACGTTTTCCGGTTTGCGTATCTTTCCGTCGACGAATACGTGGAGACACGGCTGCGCAAGATCGACTCCCATACCCAGATCGCGAGAGCCTGCCCCTCGCTCCTCTGCAGTTCGGACTCTTGGATTGATTACGACAGAACTAGCCTTACAAGTGAAGGGCAGTATCTCGGTCGCCACTTTTTGATATACTCGGCGGTCTTTTGGCTGTGGCATTTCGGCCATTGCGAAGATGAAATGTTGACTCCTCTTTGGGATTCATTCATGTCAGAGGCAAACTACCAACGATGGCGTGAATATCATGGCAGGAGAGTTATGTGGCGACCCGCCAGAAGCATGTTTTGGAAAAGGACCATAGAAATACACCGTGTAAGAAACAACGTACTTGCCTCGGTTTGAATATTCGGGCTCAAGCGGAGGTTTACCAGTGTATTCAAATCCAAACCATTGGAGATGCCACGAATCAACCAGTTACTTCACCACGCGTGCAGATTACGAGACGTGGATCTTTTCCGTAAGCTGCTAGACGTGGGGCCTTCGTTTCCGCCACTGACCACGAGGGTTGGACCCCGTTGCATCGCGCCTCGGAGATGAGCGACGAGGCACTGGTCCGGCTGGTCATCGAATATGGAGCCAAGATCTCGTTCGCTACCAAAGATGGGAGAATGCCGCTGCATAGGGCAGTAGAAAGGGGGCACGAGGCGGTTACCCGGCTGCTCATTCAGAAGGGAGTAGATCTCTCAACCCGGATCACAGATGGGAGAAGCTCGGCGGCTACAAACGACGGGATGATGTCCTCGCAGCGGGCATGGGAGAAAGGACACGAGGCGGTGGCTCAGCTGCTCGTCTAGAACGGACACGAGGCGGTGGCTCGGCTCTCTGGCGAGAACAAAGCCGACGTCTCAGCCGTCGATAACGATGGGCAGATGCTACTTTGTCTAGCATTAGCGAGCAGTGTTCTCCATAGTCCAATCCGCCCGCCCTGAGCCTCGGACTGGACTGGACTACATACATCCAGTCCGTCAGGAGGTGTCTGTCGGACGGACTAGTCCACCAGTATGGTCGGACGGGACGGACTGCAATCGACTGCCAAGACTAGTGCAAGGCGATAGAAATCACGATAGAAAGCCCGCGGCATATTATCGGCGGTTATAGTGGCTGAGGGAAGCATATGCGCATGGGCTCAAGATTACGGCGCGGCGTTCATGGTACTAAACAAACATTGTGGCGCAGATTGTGGCGCAGATTATTGCTACTGGACGAAGATTGTGGCGCGGACGTACTGGTGCGGGACGAAGGTGGTGTCGCCGCTCACGGTTTTGCTGGTACTGGACGGAATTGAACACACCAGAGTGGGGAATACTATCAAAGTTCGTGGGGTAAGTGCTGAAAATAGTGGCATTTGTTTTCACTACCGGACTGGAGTCGACTGCAGTCCAACCCCGTCTTGAAAATTGGCGGACGGGACGGACTACTTTTATTCCATCCACAAAAAGTTACGGATGAGACTAGATCTTGGCAGGCCGTCCTGTCTAGACTGCAGTCCGGACCGGACTATGGAGAACACTGTTAGCGAGCAACCTAGATTTTGTGTCTCGGCTGCTCGTCAAGAAATGGACCGATCTGTCTACCGCTTATAAAGACGGGTTTACGTCGCTGCATCTGGCCGTGCAACAGAGGGACGTATCGATGGCCCGGAGCCTATGTCTCAACCGCCGACACGAGCGGGCGGACACCGCTGCACGTGGCCATGATGTGCTAGACGAGGCATTGGCCCGGCTGCTCGTCGAGAATGGTGCTGATGTCTCGGCCGGCGATGAAGGCGGGTTGACGTCGCTGCATCTGGCTGTGCAACTGGGGGACTCGTCGATGGCTTGGCTGCTTGTTAAAAATGGAGCCGATGTCTCTGTTGCCGATAAGTATGGGCGGACGCCACTGTATCGGGCATTAGAGAAGGTACTAGATGTAGTAGCCCGACTGCTCGTTGAACGGGGAGCGAACGTCGACGCCGCCCACAAAAATGGGTGGACGCCACTTCATCTGGCTGCGCGTTCGGGGAACGAAGCGGTGGCCCGGCTGCTCATCGAGAAAGGAGCGCAAGTGTCAACTGCCGATAACGATGATCGGATGCCACTGGATCTAGCCGTGCAAAACGGGCACAAGGCAGTGGTACGGCTGCTTGCCGAGAAGGGAGCCGATGTCATACCCGCCGAGAAAGACGGGTGTAGTGATGGCCATGGGACGGTATCAGTTTGAAACACGGGATGGGACTAGACTAATACCCGCTCGTTGGTCCCTGGATTATCGGCACTGGCTTCCTCACTCCCAGGATGATCTGGGGATCGGCTAAGCTACCTAATGCAAAATATGTGTCCGTAGAATAGGTTTGCAAATTTGGTTTCGCAGGGAAGCGGGTCAGCTAGCAAACGGGTTTTCTCAGGTGGCAGCTAAATTTCCGTGGCAAAAGGAGGTTGGAGAGGTAACTCCACTGCAATTGGGAAAAAAGACACATGTTAAGCCGCAGTAAAATGATCTGAAGCTGGGACAATAGGCAAAGCAAAAGATTGCCGGCAGTGCCAGAGGCAAGCACTTAGTGGTGTAATGGTAAGGCGGAGGTGGCGCGCGAGTGAAGTGTGATGGAAGGGCAGTGGCTGAGAGTTACATATTTACGTATCACACCATTCTGTATGAGCGGTGGGGGGCTTTCATTATATGTACAGAGATGCGTTTCCCGGGCAAACCTATTTAATATTGACCACTTCTATGACCGGTTTCTCTTACCGTGCATTGTGCATCGAATCAGCACCACATATCCGCACTACATTCCCGCCACACATGTGCATCACAGGAGGCTCACCTGGTCCGAGGTTATGGCAGCCATGGTGTTTCCTTCTCTCCGAGTTACTTTGTCGACGCGTTGTCTGTGCCGAGCTTTACTCGTTTTCGTCACCAAGTGGCCAACGCGATCGTCACCGAACAGTCAGACGGGGAAGGATTACGGGTGTGGCGCTCTCCACGGGGCTGATGTGGCGCGGCGACCCATTCAACCAGGGTTCAGTTCCATTCCGCATGCGGCCTTACCCGACTGTGGCGCACGCACCAATGAAACATGTATCATTCCTCCGCCGTTGGGTATCTACCATGAGATAAGATTAGATTGGGCTAGTACGCCGTCAGCCCTGAGACTGGGCGAGGGGACGAGCTTCTTACCCACGTGACCCAGATCTTTGGATACGATTCCCGTCGTACATCATACAGCACACATTCCAATCCCACCCCCTTCCACACACACGTGTGCGCCTCGCGTATTTCTGCGTGGCTGCGGAGGCCTCACGAGTCGTTCCCTTCTTGACCACTCCAAATTTGATCCTTGGGGATTTCCTGCCCACCCCCGTGACCCGTCGTTTTTGGGAATTGCAAACCGCTTCGCTGCATCGTACCGGCACTTTCATTAGCTTCCTCTGGATATTCAATCTACGGGTAGGATGTACTAGCACATAAGTAGCGACGGTGGCCCGTATGAGGGGCTGGCGGGCTGCCCGGCGCGCAAGAAAGGGTCAGACGTGAGCCGACTCAGCCGACAATTTGTTTTCTTTTCTTTTATTTTCTTTTCTTGTACTGCGCTGCATACATACAGTTCCCGTGGCCCAGCCGTAGGCGGGGAGATGGGGGTACGGGCACCGGGCCCGGGACATACCAGGGCTTCAGCGATGATGGATGGGATTTGGCAGATGCACTTATGACGTAGGTATGTTCTGTATGATAATTGCGAGCATGTATGCTGGAACGACAAACAGAAGCCCACTCATCGAGCAGCGTATTCCTGCGGCCTCCACTCCGTCCGGCCTGGTGTCTTACGCTCCGCAATTGATTATTTTTTATAGGTCCGAAAAGTCCTCGTGTACCACGGTACCCAGGCAACTAGTCCCGTCGTCTGTACTGATTTTGTCTCCCGGCTGTAGCCCTCTGCTAAATACCGAATGAAATACTCCGTCTCGTCACCGCAATGCAATTGGTACCGAGTCTACACCATATGGGAATCGCCGCAGTTCGCCGGTTGCAGAAATGTAGATGGAGTATGTATGCCATTGGCTCACTCGCGTCCGCAGGGGTGCCATGATCGGTGTCTGCACGTTTCAGCCACGGAATAGACATATGCGCAGGCATTGGTTTGCCACTTGCACCGCGGCTGTTGTGGTCTGCAGAGCAAGACTAGACCGGAAGATATGAATAGCTAAATGCAAAGAATAGACACAGGCGGTCGGCGCGGGGTAAGTGCTCCGATGAAGTCACTGGCTACCGCTCCTGGGGTGGAGGAGGTATATACCGATACATCTCCTACGGCCTGCGGAAGGTATCCGGTAGCCGATATACCTATCATGCTGTAGGTAGGTCGGCCATAGTTGTCCGCTTTACCTCGCTGCCTACGGTTTACACGGGGGTCAACATCTTCTCTATCCGTCCGGATCAGAATTTTTTGACAATGGTGGAACACTTGGACTCGTTGAGAATAACCACCGCACTCCCGCAATTCCACGCACCCTCCCCCCGTGACTTTAACTCGATACCCACACAGGCCGCGGACCGGTGCTGAGTGCCAACGGAATCAAGCTCAATGCATCATGTACGATTCGTCCAGGGCTCGAATGTTCAGCTTCAGCCCCAAATACGAAATACGAGGTGTCCATCCTAAAAACCTCTCCATGGCTGGCTTACGATGCATAAGTGTCATTGCGTCGTTGGACGAGAGGAGCTCAATCAGGATTGGTTCTGCCTGGCTGGCCGGTGGGACCTCGTATTCATGTCCGGTTGATGCCAGAGATAGCAGCACGGTGCTGCGTGGTGCACCGGGAGTGGTGCCTCTGCTGGTGTGCGGAGCGGGGAAGCCGTCGGCGAGCTCTAGGAGAGCGATTCTTGGAAGAGATCGTATGAATGCTACAGCGAAAGACTCTCACGGTCATAGCATGACTGGAGGATAAATACTCACCTCTCCGTCTCTGGCAATCCATCCTACATCGACTCCAACATCGACTCCAAAAGCGACTCCAAAAGCGACTCAAACAGCAACTTAAACTCCCGCATCCAGACCAGCAAACGCAAGTACAATACCCTGTGTTCCGGGTTTACAGTCTCACGGCCACCCACTAACAGTCCTCACTTCGCAGTCGCATACCTCAACAACCACCACACCAGCAGCCATGTACACCGCGATGCACCACCTCCTCCTCAGCCTCTTCGGCCTCCTCCTGCTGCTCTCCTACTGCGACGCCTCACCAATCGACGGCGACTCCAGCGGGGCGCAACTCCTGCGGCGCGACGCGGCGCCCGCCCCCGAGTTGTCCAAGCGTGCCTGCATCAACAACGGCTGCAAGTGCTACCCGGTGTCCAACCCCGGCGTCTACTGCTGGGGCTGCGGATACATCACCGACGTGGGTAGAACGAGTGCCTATCCCGGAACGGACTACAGGGACTGGGCGTTCGAGTGTAATACCCGCGGTGGGTGCTGCGCCTACGGCCCGAGCAGCAAGTGCAATAACGGCGACACGGGGACTTGTGGCGCGGATTAGGTCGTGCCGCAAATGTCACGGTAGCTCTTGGCGGAGGAAGCGGGCTAGGGCAGGGGGAGGGGGACGGTGGAAAGGTTTCCGGGGGTGTGGAGAAGGAGGATCGGTTCATGGTCATGTGGTTTTCTTGTAGGCGGTATGGAGGACGTTATGGGATACGGTATTGCGGGAGGGATGCTTTTTCAATGATTCCTTTAGTTCTGCTCCATACGCTCGTTTAGTGAGCTTAGTTAGCCAAGTATGTCTCGATTTGAATGAATTATGATGGATAAAGCTCGTATTCATACAAATTGATTACTAAGGCGCAGAGTGGGATGGTTCGAGCAATCCGTCCTGAAGGGGGTCCCAAACTGAAAGTGGTGGCATCGCGGCGTCGTTGGATGTCGGTGGTTATGATAATCGTACATGCTTGGGAGAGGGTACCTGATACAGCCGTATAGATGGATTGCTCTCTGGGCAGTAGTGTCGTCTGCCTTACCTAAGAGGGGAGGGAAGGGGGATGTACGATAAGATGTGTAGATAAGATCGATGGATAACAGCGGATTGATGGATAACATATAAAGATAAGCGCTAATAAAGGGGTCATAAACGGAAGAGATTGGAGAAGAAGGGAGCTACCATGAGCCTATTAAGCTAAGCCAGGTTAGGCAAAGGAGCCATGGGAATCTCGATGGCTCTCCGAGCAGCAGCAGAGGACAATAATAATAATTTTCCCTCCATCCCTTGCGTGTCTGCCACGCGCGAACTGTCTCAGGTTGGATCCGAAAGTGAATTATTACCGCCAAAACGGAGGACTACGCAGCGAACCCTAACCTTAGGCGCAACTACGGACGTACTTACTTTTCGCCTTCCTCTCCGCACCGCTTCTCGACGTTCCTGTTTATCTTCAATCGAAGTAGCAGAGGCCCAATATACCGAGAGAGGGACTTGGGAGGAAGTAGACACTCCCGGGGGTAAATCTCAGCCCGCATGTGCGTGACCGGGGTTTCCCGCACTTGATAGGACCAAAAGCGAATACAGACCCATGACGCTCCCGAAAATCTCGTCCAATCGTAGAGCTGGGGAAAGAGACCGCACCTCTCTTCCTCCCCACTTCTTCCAGCTTAGTCACCGAGTCATGGATGATCGGCCTCATCGCCGGTAAACTGGGAAAGCGTGAGAACTAGGGCGAGAAAGAGGATAAAGCCTATCGACTGGACGAACGAAGAGAGGGGCTGCCGGCAGAGGACATGGAAAACACGGGTGGCAGGGATATTCTCTCTTTCCTTCGCTCTTGTTTTCTGTCTTGCTTTGTTGCTTTCCCTCCTTCTTGCGGGTATTGAACGGGGATGGTTGAGCGGAGAGGGTTGGGCAGGGAGTGTTGACTCGGGGAGAGGGCTGGGTGGAGAGCATGTGATAGGAAACCGGTATCGAGCTCGCGGCCAGCGGTCTGTGATAGCCGCGTGGAAAAGGAAATTCAACCGTCCCAGGACCCCAAGGTCGAGTGTAATGATGATTAAGCAAGACAAAAAAATCTCGTCCGATCGTGCTCGGAGCGGATGAACAGTTGATTTTCTGGTCAAGAAAGATGCGAGAACCGGGAGAGAGAAATCGCACACCGAATTGAAGTGGGTGCTGCGGATTGAGATCTATGTACCGTTTGTTCCTTCGATTGTCGATGCTTTGCACGGGGAGCTAATTGGGGACGTTTAGGAGGTTGAGCTCGAGGACGAGACTGGTTCATACCGGGAGATGTGTGGTGCTCCGGAATGCGCCTCGGAGAGGCTCGGTGTACTGTTTGGTGCTCGATGGTAAATGCGTGGGCATGGATGATTGCTTCCATGGCTTCCGCTGTTCATTTTTTCTTGTCTGTTTTTGTTGAGGGGGGGGGGGGGGGGGGGGGGGGTTTGACGGGGGGGGGGGGTTTGAACGGGTGAGGATTAATAATTTTTCATAAGAGTGGCGTCAAGTAGAATTGTAGACTTGATTCTGATGGAGGCGGAAACGAGCTAGGTAGGTACTTCGGATATTATTGATTGTTCCGTGCTCGATGAACCGATTTGTGAGGTTTGTTACTGCCTGGAAGGAGGTACGAGGTTGATATGTGCTGGTTTTTTCACACATACAGTTGTTTGATACCACGGGTGGTCGGCCAAAAATGTACTTCGATCCACCCTTCGACGGTGATCACCTCTAGTTCAACGTTGACTAGCTGCAAACAAACGTTGACCGTGAAATCATGCGGTGTTTGCTACTCGTTCTGTTACTCGACAACACTAGCGGGATCTGTATGCAAGACTAGATTTAGATACAATCAATGTTTTGGGCCTCGAACTTTTCGGTTTATAAACAACTCCCTTTCCCAACTCCATCCTCCCCTCTCACATCCCCCACTCTTTTGGTCCCACCCCCGAAATTACCATCATAAAAATCAACAAAATAAAATCCACATCAACATGCATATCAACATCCTCAGCATTTTTGGGGCCCTCTCCACGATGGCTGTTTTGGTCTCCACTGCTCCCTCCGGCGGTCACGTATCTTCCGAAGTCAAGCTGCGCGACCTCCCGGTGGTCTCTCGCGCCGGCACCGACCACTCGCCGGTCAAGGACGCCAACACCTTCGGCAATAACGGACCCTCCGACTTCAAGCCATACAACATCACGCTGCCCGCTCTCCCGAGCGCCGACCACTCCGAGAAAGGTGGTGGCGTGGTGGCGACCATCTCGCTCGACACCGAGGAGCCGAACGCCTACCTCGTCACGATCCGCTCCACGTCCGAGGTAGAGTCCACCAGTGCTCTCGGTAAGATCTACTGCAAGACTTCCTGGGCCTCCCCCACCTTCGACGAGATCAACTACTGCATCGGCCGCATTGCTGCGTATGCCTCTAACACCTGCACCCAGGACAACATCGGCGGCAGCAAGTGCAGCACTATGCACAAGTGGAAGGGTGGCGACATCTCCTTGTGCGGCCGCTACAAGAACAAGGTTCCCTGCCAGATCATTGCCGAAGCTTCTATGTTGATCAAGGAGGTCTGTGGTGATTGGCCGAAGAGCAGGGCTGGTGGAGAGTTGAAGTTCAGTAGGGATATTATGGGTGGCAATATGCGAGCTGTGGTTCATTAGATTGTGAATATGGAGGAAAAAAGGTGTTGTGATCGGGGGTACAAATAGAAAAAAGTTGACTGTTTGCTCTATCGACTTACATGTGGAGTTGTGAAGTGATACGTGCCCGTGTTTCTTGAGGTCAACGCGCTCATAAGCAAAGAGGAAAGAGCAGAGATGGGGAGGTTGACTGTCGATTCTATAGACGATGATCAGCAAAGAAGAAGATAATCCGCCGGTACCAGCTTAAGTCCCCCCCTCCTCGTTTGGTGTTCCCCGCAATGCCCACCAACATTGATGCCCACTGTTAACCACATTCATTCCTCAGGCCGACAGCTCCTCCTTCACTCCACCATACCATCATACTAATTCAGCAAGCCATGGAATGAAACTCGCGGATGATAATCTCTTAGGTGGCTATGGGCACTCGCAGTTCAAACCCACACAAATCACACCTCTTCAGGTCCTCACATATCCCCTTAGTCAGACTCGTCGTGGTATCATCACTCGGATGGCTGAAGAGCGAACAGGATCTCCGGCAATGACGTCTGGAGCCGGGAAGATCGTACACTACAGGAGTCACCCACGCAGCGATTAGCGCGGCAGCCGTGTGGGAACAGATATTTTGGTGCAGGAATTTTGCAGTGAATTCGGTGCGGTCACTGGCTTGGTGGCAGCGCTTCAGTACACATGCACATACATACATACACGATTCCAACAAACATCACAATTCGACTCGGGAGATCCCCAAACACCAATATCCCCACACCCGCATCATGATTTCAATATCCGCAAGATCTCCCGCCTCTCCGTTCCCCCCGGCCGCAATAACCTAGCTACGTCCTCCTCCGCTTCGAATTCTTCCTCGCGGCGTCGCCCGCCGCAGCCCATAGGCAAGACAGGTGCATGCAACTATCGGACCCGCAGACGGCCTTCTTTGCGCCCACCGGCGCGGCAGGAGTGCCGGAAGCACCGGGAGCGCCGGGATTGCCGGGGGTTCCGCGAGTGCGCTGAGCGGCACGGTACTTCGCGAAGACTTGCGCGTCGGAGGCTAGGGGGTGGGTTGGGTTAGTTTTGGTTTTTGGGATGGGAAGATGGGTGGCAGGATGGGCGCACCGATTATTCGTCGAGCGGCGGCTTCGAGAGTGGCAGTAGGGGACTGAGGTCCTGCTGGTGGTGCGTGGGGCGGTGGTGGGGGTGGGGGTGAGGAGGACTGTGCGGACATGCTGTAGCGTGGTTGGGAGCTGGGGGTTGTTTTGAGGGAAACAAACGTAGTTATGGCGGGGGAGTTGTGGGGTGGTGGGGGGTGGGGGTGGTGTTGTTACGGGAATGGGAGGTCCTTGAAATGAAGGATAAACAGCTATCCACCACCACAACTCATCGCTCAGTTCGCTGCCTTGACTTGAATAGGGGCTCGCTCTACGGGCATAGAGACCTGTGCGGGCGGGCACTACTCGGCGCCCTGTGCGGGTGAACACTACTCAGCGGACGCTACTCCAGTGATATCGCGATGTTTGCTCGAGAGCTACCCAGGTAGTACCAGAACCCGATGGTATCGTGTGAATGCTTGTACTTTCGTTCCCTTCGAATACGGCCAACGGGAAGTAGGCTTTCTAACAGAACATCACCCGTATTCACGAAAGTATTTCTCTGTAGCCATATCGCCACCTAGCAGCTCTGCAGAAATCGCCGGTAGGGGCATACACCGAGCCCATCACCGGCACCAATACTGGAACAACATCGTAAAATCGAATCCATATCATTCCATTCGTTAAATGCAACACAGTGCATATCCAATATCCAAGCGAAAAGGAAAAAAACTCATCTACAATCTAATCCACGACCAACCCACTCACCTCCCTGCCCTGGACCCTGACGCCGACCCTCTTGCGAACCGCCACACTCTCGACTTCCCACCACCGTACGCCACTCCTGACCATGACGAGTCCCACCTGGTTCGTGCGGTGTCCCCGAACGTTCCGCTGAATCCCGTCGACAACCGGCGCAACAACCCCCTCCACCCCCGTGCCGGCAAGGAAATCCTCGACAACTATGAGACGCACGCTGGGGTCGTCGGGGATGTTGGCGATTTTGTCGGCGAAAGTGCAGCCGCCGCGTTTAACGACGATGATTGGGGCGGTGTAGGGGAGGGGACCGGAGCAGGCGGTCGAGGAGGAAATGAATATATCGGCGGCGTCGAAGTCCGAGATTGGGGTTGCGCCCTCGCCGCGAGAGATGACTGCTGGGATAGCGTAGTCTTTGCTCAGAGAGGAGAGATATGAGGAGGCGGTGGGGTTGAGGAAGCTCAGGAGGTCATGCAGGATGTTGCCCTGCGGAGAGGGAACGGCATGGAAGGTCAGGTGGAGCTCCAGGACTTCGGTGTCCGGGACGACGTCGAAGTTGGTGTCTTTGATACCGTCAATGAGATCGCGCGAGATATAGACGAGCTCTTCACGGCCGAGGTGGATGCCGCTGACTTTGTTGATACGCAGTGCCTCGGTGTCGGTCGAGTCGATGAGGGAGAGGCGTAACGCGTTGAGCGAAAGGATCCGGACACCGTTGGGGACGCGTTGAATCTTGGGGGTGAAACGGGAGAGGATCGTGGACGTGGCCACTCCGTTGGGAGCCGCGAAGCCTTCGGGGAAGAGGAGTTCTAGCGAATCGCGGGTAGGGAGTGGGGCGCTAGTGGCGTTGGGTTGTATCAGGTGAAGCGGGAGAGTGTATGGGTAGAAGGTGGAGTTCGTTGGTGAGACATAAAGATCGCCCGGGTCGGAGGAGGAGACGGTCGAGTCGGGGATCTGTGAGAGGTGCAGCTTGGTGAAGTAAGCGGCGTGGAATAGATCTGGACGAGACGCGGTAGTAGAGAAAAAGCTGGACGACGTCGGCGGAGCGCGACACGTTCTCGGGGGTGGGGGCGAAGAGGAGGTAACTACGCAGGATGGACGTGGCAGGATGATCGGATGCCCTTCGGTGGTGAATACCCAAGGTGCATCGAGGGTGTGCAAAGGATTTGCTGGAAGGATGTCAGCTATGTCGCTTCAAGCACATGGGCACAACCAACCTTCATCGAACAAGAGAAACAAATATTTCCACGTCTCGCTCAGCCAGAAGCTCTCCATCCGGTTCTGTTTCTCGCCGGTGCGGACATCCTGCAGGCCCGCCCAACCACATCTCGCCCAACACCTGCGCTTCAAATCGCGCATCGCCATCTCGCCCACATGAAGCCAGAAGGGATCCTTAGTGGCTCGGTAGAGTAAATAGGTTGATTCAACAAACTCCGGACGACCTGGATACCACGACAAGCCACCTTCGATCGTTGAGAGTCGCGTGTTGAACCGTTCTGGAAGGGCATTGTATCGATTCCACAGCGCAGAATAGACAAGATTTCCCTTGACCGCTAGATCTAGAGCATCGTCGTCTTCCGAGGCACCACCAGCTTGCGACAGTGTCCCGGCAAAGAACCCGCCCAGCGAATCGATCCACGCCCCGCCTTGTATCCCCACACCAGTGTTGACATGCACATTGTTCCACCACGTCGCCGGTTCCCGCACGAGCACATGTCGCTCGAGCGCGGTGCGCGCCTTCTCCCACACGTCCAGAAAGTAGCTCTCGTCGGCATTACCCGCTAGCAATACATAGCTCTTGAACGCGTACTCGAAGAAGCTATCCACCCCCGCGCCGATCCCCGAGTTCGCGCCTGTCCACAGTCCGCTCTCGGCATCCACCCCAGCGCCAACGAGACCAATCGCAGACCTCCGACTCCAGATCGCGTCGAATGCCTTCTTCGCCGCCTCCTCGAACCTCGGATCTCCCGTCAACCGCGACAACGTAGTAAACTCCAGCACGAGCGAGCCCGCGCCCGCAGTACACGTCTCGGTAATCTCCTCGTCCGGCCGCTCCCGTTTTATCGACTTTGGATTTGGGTGTCGCCAGAAGCGTTCAGACGGATGCTCGGGTTCGCTGTCCGGATCAGGGTGGTACTGCGGACAGCCGAGGATCCGGTTGTAGTACCGTGGGTTCTTGATGCCGTGCGGGAGTCCGTGACGGAGGTTGATCCGTGGGTACGGGATTCCCGTCGGCGATTTCGTCAGTGCGGGGAGTAGTCGCCGACCCAGGTCCTCCGCAAGGTGCAGTAGCTCGTTGTTGTAAACAAATCCCGTCTTCGTCTTCCCCTCAAATTCCTTCGGCAATCCTGGGAGCGATCCAATTGCAAATAAATGTGCCGACAACAGTCCCCCCAGCCCGCGAATCGTAGTCTCAAACACTTGCACTTTTGCATCGATATCGAACCCGCGCGTATTCCTGTGCCTGCCTTGAAACCTACCCCACGACGACGACGCGTTCCTCCTGTCCGACTCCTGGTCTTTCGGCTTATTATACCTGTCAACGTCAGTCGTCCCCTAGCCGACATCAGAACGGAGCGCTCACCAGTAGATCCGCACCAGCTCCTCCGCCGTCTCCCAGAACCTCTGGGCCTCCACCTCATCACTCGCCGCCATAACCGCCATGGAACTCAGTGCATCAATCGCGGTGAGCGAGAACTCTCCCATCGCATCGTTCGTGCCAATGTCCTTCGGGTTCGCGCGGTCGCGGTGGTGCGGGATGCACGTAAGGGGTTTAACCTGCACGCGCAAGCTCGCCGTCAGTACACTTCCATCCCTACTCATCCCTCGATAGGACATGCTTCCGTACTTCATCCTCCGGAAACGCAATCTCCCAGTAACTATCCCACCCATGGCGAAACATCGTCCTCGCTTCCTCCCTCAGGGCGAGCTTTCGCGTCGGCGTCATCGCCGCGGTAGTAGTCGCGTGACATAGCAATAGAAGCAGTGGTAGTAGTAGCGTGTATATTCCGGGAGGCCGTGCGTGGTCGGCCGAGGAGAATGGCGGGGTCATGTCGGTCGTGGATGTAGAGGTGGCATGCGTGCGATGTAGCGATGATGATCAGACGGGAGGGGGACACGCAGAAGGTGAAATCTGGCGATAACTGTGGCACGTGAGGACAGGGATTCTGGGTGATCTGCTCAAGCTCTCTATTCGGCGGCTATAGACTCTATGGCGTATCTGATCCATCTAATCATCCGTCCTGATAATTCGCCATATGCTCTCGCACAACGCGGTTCCTCCTACTCCGGCGTCTTTGATTCGTCTCCTGCGTTCCCTCGTCCACCAACGGTGATCAGAGTCCAGCTCCTTATTCACGTGATCGAAGTACAGCTCCCATTCACGTGACCAGAGTCCAGCTCCTGGTTCACTCGACGATCTCCCTCGTCTGCAACCCTCCGATGCCACCCGACACGCCTTGATTCCTCGTTCGCTCCTCGTTGACACGATCTGCAGCCTCCTCGAGACTCGTCTCCCTATTCATGAACGTTGGCCTCCTCGAGAAGCTCTCCTCGCTGTCTCCATGCTCGTTCCCCATAACCTCGTTCTGTTTCCCGACCAAACTCGACGTATCCAGCAACTGCAGGCTGTAGTGGCTGCCTATCATGAACAGCGAGACAGAGACGGCGAGACCGACGCAATAGAACACGGCAATCTTCGCGCATCAGCACCTTACGCAACAGTCTCCGGAGCGGACAACGAACCTTAGAATCATCACCCCACACGCTCCACCCGAGCGGCGAGATAACATGCACTGCCAACCCGAGCGTATAAAAAAAGATCGAATAGCTCAGCAGCTGCACGGGCACCTGCAGGACGAACACGATCTTTATATCGGGCCTTCCATTCCTGTCGAGCAGGGCGCTGTACAGACTCGCGTGCGAGCCATGCGTGGCCAGGATTCCGCCCAGCCCCGCCACCTGCTGGAACGCCACCAGCACCGACGTGATCACCATGCTCAGCGAGACGTACCAGCACGCGCGCACGAGCCAGTGCGCGGTCGGCACGTCGGGCCACGAAAGCGACGCGGTGACGCACGACGCGAGGAGACCGCCCTGTAGAGTAGTTACACCATCAGCACCCCGAATCTCTACTGCTCCAGCCAAGGGACTCACGATCAGCGACGCGAAGTTCAGCTCCGTCTGCTTGTGTTCCAGCCACCGGGTCGTCGCGGTACTGGGTGAGCCCGCCAGCATCTCGATCGTCCGGTACGTCTTGTACCATGTGTACCCGGCGATGCGGATGAGGAAGAACATCGAGCGCGAGGGGGTGTAGTACATCGTCGCATCGGCCGTTTCTGTTGCTACAGGTTGCGACATCTTTGGAATGCGGGCGGCGCGGGGTTTTGAGGATGGGACGACAGCGGGACGGTGGCGGGGCGTGACGGCGGGGCCGGGCAGGAACTAGGCGGGGGTAGTGCGCGATGGGACGGAGGATGCTGCTTGGAGGATGGTCCCTGAAGAATCGCAGCCTCCGGGTGGCGCGCGAACACTTCACCAGCCAGGTCCCTGACGAAATGGGCGCTTGCGGCTGGGTAATGGCATATGCAGGAGTGGACTATTAATAGCATACTGTACGCCATACGTCATTTGAAGCTTGTATCAAGAGCCCTTACAGAAAAATTACACCTCAGGAAAGAAGATATCGCTGCAGAAAAGAAGCTATCGCTGAACCGCCGTGATCATGTCGTCGATGATATGGGGATGGCACTACTACCCATTACAACGGCGTAGCCTGTGTGTATGGACTAGTAGTGTACGCCCGGGCGAGCCGGGCCACTACATAAATGCTAGAATGTAGGAATGAGGCACAGTACATATGGCCGGAGTCTGGGCGGACAGGTTTATTTCCGCAACGTGTGTTCTCACGAGGCATCGATAGAGTATCTAGACAATGGGCGCGGAACGCCCTTCTCAGCCCGATCTACCCCGTTCACCAGACGGCCAGCCTCAACTAGCCAGGCTGTACTTTCCCGACCAAGCGACCGGCGGTGGTTTCAAGCTTCAACACCGCGGCTCCCTTGCCGCCGCTTCACCGCCTGTTCGTTTCATTAGGCTCATATCGACGTTCATGCAGAACCATGTCCGATTTCTCGGAAACGGGAACTACCTATGAAACCACACATACCGATAATCGGAGCGTTCGTGACCAGTGACATCCGGTGCATGGACTTTTGGAAAATGTTCCAAACGGCGGGACGGCGGGACGGGCCGATACTAGTATGCACATAGAGTCACGTGGCAAAGCAGTGTTCAATCTTCCATGTGACATTCGTTGGTTGATCTGGATACATCCTGATTCTGTAACAAAGACGGCAGGCCATAGGGGGCTTTGGGGAGGACGGCTGGCAAGTGGGGGGAAAATACATTGTTTCACCTTTCTGTGTTGGACCGTGACCGATCATGACAGAGGACCTGTCCCCCCAGGCCGCCGCTGGCCCGCAGGTGTTAGTTACTATTAGCGCGTCGCGGCACCAATATCACCCACCCTACGCTAGAGTAGGTGGAGTAAGAGCGACAATAAATAAAGGAAATCATAAAGAAATCTGCACTTGCACGTTGATGTTTCTCCCTGGCTGTCGAGTCTCCGCACCTGTGGAGTCGCGAGCTTCTTCGTGGTCCTGTTCATCCTCACGGTCCTTCAAAAACATACATGATATCATAGTCATGTATTCAGACGTTAGCAGCCCTCTCCCGTTTCTTGAATTTAGCAGGTGACCACAGGTGATTTCCCAACTAGCACACAGGCGGTACTTCTGGTGTGTACCGGCGGTGGTCTTTCAAGTTTCAACACCGCCGCCTCACCGCCCATTCACCTCACTAGGTATGTTCATATCACGATGACACGCATGTACCCGCGGGTGTTCGAGTACCCGACCGAGTTCGTGCCCGAGGCTCCGATCCCGAGCGGATAGATTAGTCAGATCATAGCGTTGCCCGCCCGGTCGAGCAGGTACACGTCAAGATCAAGCGAAGGACCGTCAAGGCGTCGATAGTCAGTCAGTCATGCAGCAGGACTCGACGAATTATATCCCATGATCGTTCCCGCTATTAATCTATTTGCGCACTCGCCCCACTCCCCTCCGTCCCTCACTGCGGCGCCTTCGCCTGCAAAAACCCCGCCAGCCTCCTCCCCCACTCCCTATGCACAGTACTCGTCGGATGGGTCTTATCGAGCCAGTAGTACTTCCCAACCGCAGCAGTACAATTCGCATCCACGAACGTCTCCCAATCCCCGTTCCCATTATACTGCCTGTTCTCATACGCCGCACAGAACTCATGCGTATTACTGATCCCAAACTCGGTGTAGCGATCGAGGACATCATCCGCGACCTCCCCCATCCCGAACGTGAAAACCACGACGTCGTTCGCGGCCTCGAACTCCCGCGCCCCCTGCGATAGAAGGGAGTTGTACGCGGTATTGTACACACCGAGCGCTGCGCGCTCGCTACCGTTCAGTGCCTGCGACTCCGGCGAACGCGTCATGTCCGGCACGTCGAGCAGGAGGAAGTTGCGTGCGCCGGAGGCGTACATCTGCTTACTACCTATCAGCCACGGCGCCGTAGGTGCCCGAACGGGGGGAGAGCGCACCCGTTGCAACTGCACAAAATACTCCCCGACAACGCTCTCCACCTGCACATCCGATTGCCATCCAAGGCGGACATCATTGATCCCGATCCACACTGCCACCAGCGTTTCATTCCCAGTCCACCCTTTTACGAGCGGTAACCACTCCGCCAACTGCTCGTTCAGCATCTTTGCCGTCGCCGGCCCGGCGACCAGGTTGCGCGATACGGTCGCTCCGCCTGCGGCGAGGTCGTGTGTGAGTACTGTGTGCTGCGCGTTGTAGGTGCGTGTGAGGTACGCGAGCCAGTTGGGGCCGTTGGAGGAGGGCCGGCCGGGCGCGGGGACGCCGAGTGGGTTGCTGGATGAGGGCGCGGGAGAGCTGCCCGGGACGTAGCCGATACGCGTGAAGGAGTCGCCGCTGTGGGGGTTAGCTGGTGGCGCCCGGGGCGGGTGAGCGGCGGCAGGGAGGGGTGAGTTACAAGACTATCATGTGCTTCAGACCGCTCCAGCCGGGCCAGGTGCCTGCTGCGGCGACCAGCGGGAGCAACGACGCGGCGGCCGGGAGTATTGACAGGAATATGCGGGAACTTGGTCGCATTGTTATTTTCGTCCGGTATTTGGTGAGTGCTTCGACATGGGCTCACGCCGCATCTTATACATACTGGCCTATCGAAGCAGGCACCAAGTATGTCAGCAGGCACCGACCATCGATACCCCGCCGGTACCCTGCTGGCTGGGTCTTCCCAAATATGGGACGAAACAGCTCGCTGGTGGCATTATCCCAGCAATAGCAACGGGCACTCGTATACTAGGTCGTATACTAGTACAGGTATTAGTGACAATACCGGGTGCAGCAGTAGTGCTGAGTCCTGCGCGTGAAACGATCGCCCTGCTATTTGCTACCTATTTGCTATTTGCTATTTACTCTAGTACCGATGCCCCAACAGTTAGTTGGTACCTCGCGCTTCACCGGGCTCTCCTCTCATCCTATGACCGTAAGCTGTACCTACTATAACTACGGATCGGCTCGAGTTTCGTTTCTTCTAGAACAAAAGGAAATGAAAGGAGAAGGGAGGTAGGGCGCGGATTCTGCAGGGACAGATGGACAGGTACCGTAGAACCGTGGGTAGGGCGGATGGTCACGGGGTCACAAATGGTCACTCGTACTCGGACTCGTGGCCGTAGGCTGCTAGTAACTGAAGATCTCTCTCTAAGTATAGGTACTCCACAGTATTAGTGTATCTGGGTCCGGGAATGTCTGAGCTGTGGTCGCCGTAGTCTACCTAGCACCAACCATGTGTGGATAGCAAGGCCATAAGTATGAGCCAATAAACCGATTCCCTCTCTCGCTACCAGACGGGATATTTCAGGACCCATGTACTAATACCGACAGCTCCAGCCTCCATCGAACTGCGCATTCGAAGTTTCCGACTGTCAGCGTAGGTTCCCGGTGTGGCGGGGAGCCTGGGGGTACATGTGCCATAGCGAATTACGAGTCCTGCTCGAGTGCTATTTCCGCTTGGGGAGGATTTCTGCCTGGCATACTGTGCTACACATAATAGTCAATACTCCATACTCTTTGCGTGCGGTCGTGCGCGTCACTGCTCGCCCAGTGTGCAGGTGCCGGGAGTCGGATCTCTGATCACGTGCGTGGTTGGGACTGTGGCTGTGGCTGTGGCTGTGGCTGTGGCTGTGGCTGTGGCTGTGGCTGTGGCACTTGCCGGTATTTTGGATGACCATTGACAGGGCGGGGAGACTGGAGGAAGTGTTACATAAGCGAGTACAATGTAGCTACACGAGCGGAGGACCGAAGCATAGGCAGCCTGTTGCGTGTCTCTCCGGCATGTATAGAAAGTTACGGTACTCAATGAACGAAGACCCACTGCAGCTAGCACGGGCCGGTATCACAGTGATGGGGGTCACGGGGCGAGTGCACGGCTACCTATTATCGAACAACTGGAATCATCATGGGATATAATTCATCGAGTACCACTTTATGACCGACCGACCGACTTCCTGACCAAGTACCTACGCCTTAACCCTCCTCCTAACCTTAACCTGAATCCTCTCCTTCGGTCTCGCCACGCCATGATCCGACCACTCCATCCTCTCGCTATTCGTCTCCCACAGCTCGATCTCATACCTCGTCAGTAGGTTCGCCAGGACAAGGTACAACTCCGCATACGCCAGACTGCCGCACCCCACACATTAGCCTCCTCCTCCCCCGCCCTCCCCCCCACTCGTCGCAGGGAATAACTTACTTAACCCCCAAACACCCTCTATCACCCTTACTAAAGCTGACCAACCACTTATTCAACACCTTCCCCTCCTCGCCCATCCAGCGTTCAGGCCGAAACTCCTCCGGGCTCTCGAACAATCGCGGGTCCATATGTATCAGCGTGATATAGAACGCGATGCTAGTGCCCTGGGGGAGGTGCAGCCCGGTAGACGGGATCGTCAGGCCGCCTGTGGGCACGACGCGCGGAAGGCGGGTGGGCGCGATGTGGTTGTAGCGGAGGACTTCTTGGAGGAAACCAGTCTTTCCCGTGTTAGCACGGGTACCACTCATAAAGAGTGGGGGAAGGGGGGGGGGGGGGGGGGGGGGGAGTACGAAATACGCCAACCCCTCTAACCTCGCGAGGCTAAACCTGCCGTCCGCATCCCTCTCGACAGCATCGAGCTCCACCAGCAGCCGCGCGCGCACCTCGGGTTTAGTGAGGAAGTGCCATACGCAGTACTGCAGGCAGTTGCTGGTGCTGTCGGTTCCGGCCGAGGTCAGGGCCACGGCCTCTTCCACCAGGTCTTGGAAGGGAGTCACGAATGCTTCCTTCGATGATGACGAGGAGGGCGGGGGGTCGATTATCGCCTCGATTACCGTGGACGGGCGGGCCTTGCGGGGTGCGCCCGAGGTGCGTGCGGAAGCCACGGAGGCGATTGAGGCCCGCACCAGGGTTTGACATTCCTTCAGCTGGGGTCAGCACGCATATCCGAGGGGAGGGGGAGGGCAGCGCACCTCCATCAGCCTTTTATAAGCGAGCGGGACAAGGCTGGGTACGAACTGCGACACAAACAGCAGCACATTCGTAAGCATCGGAAAATGCAGTCTAATATTGATCCCATCGCTAATGCTGAGCACGCTCTCGACCCAGTCACTCGTAAAGTTCGGCTCATCGAGCATATTCCAGCAGCGGCCGAAGCAGTACTGCGAGATGATATCTACCGTGACGCAGTAGAAGCCGTTTGCCAGCGGCACCGGCGCCCCCGAAGCGCAGAAGGCGTCCAGCTTGTCGCAGAAGTTCTCGATGATCGGTGATAGCACCGTCGAACACGCGTCGTTGATCGCTTTTTTCGAGAAGAACGGGTTGACTAGGCTGCGACGCGCCCGGTGCTCCACCGGGTCGCACGTCAAAGCGCTCGACCGCGAGAGACCGGTGAGCTTGTACATGTTGTGGTCTTTGAGGTATGTCGTCTGTAGGCCGAAGACTCTGTGTGCGTACGACGTCAGTTCTGTTTGTGCAGGGAGAAGTGCGGGTCTCACTGATGGTACAACTCAGGCTCCATGATATCGACATCGGTCGGGCTGATGCGTACGGCGGGGCCTGCAACAGCGGAATCTCAATCAGCACTACCCCTCCCTCTCCCCTCCCCCTCCCGCGCCATCCGCCGACAAGTGCGAACCATATTTCTCATGCAGCGCCGGCAGCTGCTGCCACATGGCCCCGTCTTGGAGCACCTGGTACCACGAAAAGTACATATATGTCGCGGCGGCGAGCGGAGGCCCGGGAACGTGCGAGAGCGGGTGGAACCATACGCGGCGGACGACGATTAGGCCGTACACGACCGCCCAGGTGTACAGCAGGACCCAGAGGTCGATGTAGCGTAGCAGGTCGGCGAGGGCTGCCATCGTTGTGCGGTGGAATGTTGGTGTGGAGTGGCCGATACTGGCAACGGCGGCGGGCGAGGGAGGTTTATGTAGAGTAGCTATCAGACGCCTAGTAACCAAGGTCGTCTCCCGCATCCACGTCCACGTAGACAGCACCTTCTTAGCTCCTGCAATCGTGAAGAATCCGTGGTTGTCACGGCCACCTCGCCTACGTCCCGATTCCTGGCGCATGCATGAATGTGCACTAGTTACCGTGGTTGGTGAGTGCACATCGGCTCGCAGCAGCCGTCGCTCCGTTCCGAGAAGGAGCTGCATACGCGCGTGCGCATGACCGCTGGTCCGTGGTGTTGGTTTTTGGGTTTTGGGTTTTGGCGGTGGAGGGGGTGGAGGGGAGAATCTGGGTTTGCACTTTGCGGACGGGTGCGGTGGGATCACGACGGTGGCAGGAATACACTTCTGATGGGTTGGCAACCCAAGAACTTGGTTCTTCTATGGAAATCCCAGAGTTGGCCCAGCCCACCACCACCGGCGAGACGAGTCCTCCCACTCGATTGCATCCACCCTCCCTCCCGCACGCCGGCCCCGCACCGAACGACCGCCCGGCTGGACTCGGCTAGGCTGGGCTGGGTCTGGTTGGCGCGTGCATGCGCAGAACGCAGTCCAGATTGCAGATTGCAGATCGGCAGTTCCAATCGTCTGAGTCCCTGACCAGGGAAACCTGAACCCGAACCTGGAAGCGTGTTCATCCCGTCGAGAATCGAGATCCCCTTCCTCTTGCCCTTTCCCTTCTCCTTCCCGTGTCTGTGTTCGGTCGGGACATGAAGCTGGCTGGCGAGAGGGTGAGCGGAGTGGGGCAGCATACCCCACTCAAGCCATGCACGAGCCGAGCCATCGACGAGACGAGAGCCAAGCGCCACGTTCCCAGAAGACTCGAGCGACGGTGGTAGCCGCCGCGACCGGGGATGGACGTGATTCGATTACACTAGAGTTATATCCAGGCTGCATGCATGCATGATCGATGATAAGTTGATAACCAAGTTCCAGCTGCTCGCTTAGCGTGGTGGTGGTGGTGGTGGTGGTGGTGGTGGTGGTGGTGGTGGTGGTGTGGTGGTGGTGGTGTGGAGAAGAGCTGAGGGAGTCTGACGAATGGATAGCAGGGGTCCTCAAACCTATCTGGGTGAAAATCCGGCCGGAATCTGGTCTAGAAACATTGGCCAATCAGAATGGCCAGACGTGCGATGTAGGTTTGAGGACCCCGTGCCGGGTGCTGTTCTGGAAGGAAGCGTATCGGGCCGCTTTCCTCAATACAAACTGGCCAGACCGGCGCCGAGAGAAAATTTCTACAGTCTCAGTCCTTGATCGCAGAAACCAGCCGTTACCTACACCTATTATAGTGAGCTAGAGGCGAGCTAGAGCTCCTGCAGTCACCCAGACGGGCACGCAGACGGTGTTTTCGCGGTCTGCAAAAGTAGCGGCGTTTGGAGAATTTTAGCGGGTTCTGGAAAATTCGGTATTTGCCGGACCAGTAAAAACACCTTATCACCCGGCCAGATTTTCACCTAGATAAGTTTGAGGACCCCTGGTGTGGGGAGAAGACGAAATCCTGCGTGGTGGTGGTGTCGGATACTCTGGAACGAGAGAGCGCATCCGGGAGGGGGACGGTTGCAATCCATCCAGAACGTATGTCCACTCAGAATGAACTACCTATGCGAAACTCCAGACTCCAAACTCCGGCATCCTTTCCCCACCACTGCACATCGGGTTTCTCCCGTCGTTACTCGCAACTACTAGTATCCGAGCTCCGGATTCCGGCATCCGGACGGGAAGCCGAAAAATGTTCCGTCCCCGCTAAGGTGATCACCCCGGCCGGCCACGCAATGCGCAGTGACAAGTCAAGGATGATCGAGTCTGTGCGCAGCGTCGGTGCCGGTGCCGGTTTCCGCTCGGTTGGATTGCGGGGGAAGAATGGAACCGGAATTATATGCACACAACGAGTCTGTTGCTGTGATTAGGACGGAGGCATAGGTGGAGGCAGAGGATTGACTCTTGGCTGCTGGTGGAGGTCGTGGTGAGATCAGGATGTGGACAAGTCACAATGGATCAATACGTCAACGTAATTCTAACGTATCCTCTCGAAGAATCAGTTTCTACCGGTAGTCCAAGTGAAGTACTCTACTACCAACTACCACGCTCGGAAGCCATTTTCCCCATCGTCGCACGTGACACACCTTCACTGCCAGGTATCTGTGAGTCAGCGTCCGCCGCATGTTAACTACGCTACCCCATATACGGACTAGTTAGCGTGGCGTGGCCAGGCAGACGTCTGGCTGAAGCGATGAGCTGCAAGCTGTTTGCTCGCGGGCGCGTTAACCAACCACCACCATCTCCGTTCGCGAAGCTGAAGACTTGTCAACTTCTTCTGTGGATCCATTAGATATCTGGAGAATTCTCCCCTTCCGCTACCCAGCCAAGCTGCACGCACCCACGCAACCTCCACGTCGGGCGATCCACCACCCGCCCACCGCGATGCCCACGCTCGACGACCTCCCGCGCGAAGTCCTATACGAGATCCTATCGCACCTGTCACCCGTTTCCGCCAGCGTCCCCTCGCTGTGTCGCCATGCCTTCAGCGCGCTCTTCCTGAGCAGCCGGTCCCTGCACTCAGCGGTAGAGTCCTACAGCCTGCACCTGCTCACGAAGCTATCACTCGCGTTCCCCTCCTCCCCCCGTGCCCGCCTCAAGGCGCCCTACACGCGCACCTACCTGCGGCATGCGCACATGCGCTGCCGCTTCTGCGACCGGCGCACGCGGTGCGTCGCGCGCGTATTCAACGATGTGCGGTGCTGTCGGCGGTGCGACACGCGGTGGGAGGGGGTGACGATGACGGATGCGCGGGCGGAGTGGCGGCTGGGGCGCGACGAGCTGCTGGCCCGGTGTCGCTGGGGCACGTATATGGTCCATAGTGTCCGTGCGACTATGCTGCTGGAGGAGGATGTCATGGCACTCGCCAGGGAGCGCCATGGTGATCTCGACGCGTGGATCGAGAAGAGGACTGATAAGTGGAAGGAGAGGTATCGCGTTAGGAAAGGTACGTGGATGGCGACGAGGGCGCGCGGCGACGGCGGCGGCGGCTGACGGTGCGTGCGTTGCAGAGGCGCGGGATAAGCGGCAGCGGTTGAGGGATCGCGACGCCGCCGCGTAGAGGAGTGGTACATACATACGGCTTCTCGGCTACTGCCGGATCGTGATGGCGAGGTCTTCAACGCTGTTGTTTAGAAATGGAAATCGTGTTGACATGACTGCGCATAAGTTCGCTTTCGAGTACCCATGAATGTCATGCTGTCGAGCAGAGTCGCCACAACCGTCAACGACGTCAAGCACATCGTAATACCGGTGATTTCGGCAGCTTGGACGTCGGGACGATGCGACGGCAGTGCTGCACAAGCAGATTTCATCGGCTCTGTGAATCTTGACATTCGTGGGACTTATCGACAAGTCGAATCTACGAAGAGTACTCCGGTAGAGTATCTACTGGCATTGGCACTGATGGCAGCCATGCATTCGGAGTCACTCGACGACGATATTCCGGGTACGTGATTCATTAGCAGTCTCTTAGGCTCCGTTCATCTCACCATTATCTCATCCTGCTACCACACAAACTTGACAACCATTATTTCACTAATAATTTGAGGTGGCAAATGTTCATCTCAACCCACTATCTCGCTATTATGTCAAGTAGGGCTGCGCCACGCAAACAAAAAAGGGGGGGAGTCTCCATCGACAACCTCAACCACTACCATCACCACCACCATGACGCGAAAATCAACGAGAGTACAGATACTTCAACAACTAGAACAGCAAAAACTCCTGCCTCGGCAGGAAACGTGATTCTTCGGAAGAATTTGCAACTTCTGGCAGCTGAAGACTATGGAAGCAATGGTTTTCATTACACGCGTCATCCGGGAAGCATTGCCAGAGTCAATTAACTCATACAGTTATAGTCATCGAAAGAATGACTGAGTAAATCCGCGAGATTCCAGTGGAAACGCGTAATCCATTCCATTTTTCCATCGCATTTGAGGCTCCAGGACCCTACTCTATTACATAATGGTTCACCTCCGCTCGCTCCCCTTCAACTACGCTTACCGGCTAGCTTCTATGTAGTGGCAGCAATAGATGTGGCGTTGCTTCAGAAGTCTGGGCGCCGAAACGACATAATGCGACATAATGCTAAAAGCATTATGTCGCGCTACGTGCTTGGCACATCCGCATGATGAGATAATGGTGAGATGAACGGAGCCTAGTAGCTGCGTGTCGCTGTGTCGGGCATCCATTGATACATATGGCAGTGTTGGTTATTACAGTGAGACATGGTCCATGTCCTACAAAATCTCGCATATTATCCGGGGCAGAAATGGCAAAAGTTTGTCTTTCCAACTCAGCCCCTCCGCCGAGCAGCGATTGTTCAGTTTTTTTACGATTGGGCTTTTAAAATGGTGGGAGGTGCGGTCCTCTGAGCTCTCAATCCCTGACATGGGGAGCTGAAGGCTAATATCATTCATGCCTTTCGCTTAATAGTGGTTCTCTGTTTCTCGTTCGGCTTCGACGCATACCTACTTCAGACGCAACTCGGTGCCAGCGGCTGTAGCTGAGGAGGTGGACAGGAATTCGTTCATCATATGACAGCTTCGTTCGTAAAGTACCAGGTCAAGAGTTTTCGTACGCCTCTTGCGATTCTAAAGCTTCTATGAAAGACTCGATTTTTTTCCGCCACGTGAAGCGTGGGTTTTGGTTACTTGAGAATGGGCATTTTTGGTGTAAAACGGCCCTTGTAGGAAGACGTTTGACCTACCTAGTACTTTACCTTATACTGTGGCAAAAAGGGGGGTTTATCAGTGTGGCCGCAGTACCGGTACATCACGGTCGTGAGATTGAATACAGGCAGTAAAAAAACGACGGAATTGTTGGAGGAGGAAAAGTCTTAGAATATCCGAAGCAATGCACAATGCGATTTCGGTGCGAAGTAGTCATATAATTAATCCAGTTATTTGATATTGGTCGCACTATCGCTGCCTGCAATAAGTCTGCATTCAAATGAATGCGTCTTCGCGCAACTCTCTGAAGCTTACTACCTAGACCGATATAGCAACGAAATGGAATATTATGAACGTGGCATGCTCAAGTATGCACCTTGGCCGCCCGCCGTAAAACAGAGCCGCCTCTGCCCCCGAATCCCACAGTTCAAACATAGAATCTCATGATATCTCACCCGCTTTGTAAAAGGCGGCTAGCGTCTAACAGCATACAGACTAGTCACAGGCCGTCGTCACCTGACTTTGACGGCGGTCCGCACCGTCGGACTGCGACCGACCCCGGACGGACTATTTTCAAACCGTCCGCCCGATGCTCGGATGGGACTGAGTGTTGGCAATCCGGACACGACAACGTACATATGGAGAACACTGCGGGGAGCGCGGGGTACTATAGACGCATCTCTGTGTTGCGGCGAGCTAGTGTTATGGGAGTGTGACCAGGATCATACCCGATGCGGAGGGATAAACGTTGAATCGTTTCCCTCTTTTCTGTGCTTGTCTGTTCGTCTTGTTCTTCTCTTGTTCTTCTCACACATCACCCATTCATCACACCGACAAATCCATCACACCGAATAATTCATGAAACCTCTGTTTGTCTCATCCACGGCACAGCTGGTGCGAGACATCCGGCTCTGCCAACTTCCGCTTACAGTTTGTTTTTAGGCGGCAGGTGGACGACTCCAATCGGTAATCACCACAAAGCCACTACAATGATTGAATGGACAGACAACATGGAGTAATTGTCGCTGTATCTATTTTTGACGGTGTGTAGGTAAAGTCTAATATTGAAAAGAGTCCAACCCCTCCCACCACCGTCATGCACAAACCCCGCACTAATCAATCGGCATGCTTCGCCGATGAAGCAGACGAATTGCTGTCCTTTAAACTTTCGGAAGGCGATCTGATCGAATGATTTCATGACACGGCCTGCGTTTCGATCCAGCAATGGTACCCCCGATATCCATCTGTAGCACGCGGAACATCGAACGGGGAGAAATGCTAAGCGGCAAATATGGACGTCGTCAGAACATCTGAAGCAGATCTCCTGCTGGAACTTGGATGGTGTCTTCTGCGGTGTTGGCTAATTTGTGCTTCTAAACATGGGCATCTGTACCGATAATACGCGTGTTCTTTTACGGCAGAGCTCACGCAGCTAGCGGATAACAATATTCTTTCCCCCACTTTGAATGATGTTTGTCAATGAGCTTTCGAATAGTGCTATGTATTAGGATCTCGGTTGAAGCGGGAGGATATGTACAAACACTACCGCAACATCGCCGTATGTCAGCTCGGTGGTAAGGTGGACTGCATCCTGTCACCTTCGACCAGTTAATAAATCGAATGTTGATGTTGCTTCTTCTCGGCATGCAATCACTACACCCCAAGTATCATACGCCTGCGGGGCTGTTATCGAAGCCGGGGTGCAAAATCTCAATCGTCCTGTCCGTATATTTGGTCAATTGGAAGCCAGGTCTTCTTCTCATCCGCCCGCCACAACTGTTCGTTCCTCATGGGTTCTTTTCTTTCGGTCGTCCATATTACTCCTCTGCCAGAACTCCTTGTCGCTGCATTCGTTCCCTCCTCCCACGCGCTTTCCGATTCAATATCACGTTAAACCCCCCGGACGGCCTCCAGACCTCGCATCAGCGACTCTGAGTTCCTTTAACCGTACCGTACGACTGCGGGAGACATTGCTTCTCCGCCGGGCCGTGGAAGCGCTAGCGTACAACGGTGAAATACCTGTGGTGAGGTTTTTATGGCGTTTGGTGGGGCATTTAGGAGGCCGCAAAGTTTAAGCAATACCTCCCGGGAGTTCGGGAGTTCGCAAAGCGGCACGGAAATACCAGAAGTAGTTGCCCTACATTCCTCATCTATTTCATTGTACAAAGAACTGTCGATAACCGTTCCACAAGTCTTGAGTTCATCATTGGCGAATTTGAAAGTTTAGTACTGACTTCGTTAGTTTCGACAAGCGGTGGCAGAATCACGATCGCACATCCTCAAAAAACGCGAGTCAGACCTGGCAGCAGATTTCCATCAATTGAAGCTGCAATCCGAGGTTGTTGGCCCGCATGGGCAATCCGAGGTTGTTGGCTCGCATGGGCAATCCGCCACTGTTTTGCACCTCACCGCCGAGGTTTCACGCTCGCACGACGTCACCGCAGTACTTCAAGGCGAAAGCGCGGCATCGATCAGGTGTGAAGACATCCAATGGGTCTTCCAGATGATCAACGAGCACATGGAAACATCGTATCTGTATCGACTAGAATACGATTCGCTCCTTGGCTTTACCATAGGAAAGGACTTTGGCACGGCTTATGCGATGCTTCGTCCGTTGTGGAGATGCTTCGAAGGTCATGGGGTACTTGGGACCGCACAGAAGGAGATGGACAACTGGAGGGCATTTCTTCACGCTCGCAGGAAGGGCGCAATTCATCGCGACAAGATAGGGGTTACCATGATCATCGATCCGTACCAAATCCCACCAAGGCGCGTTTGGGATCTGTATGCCAACAGGGTGGTCGACTATGCGTATTGCTCATTCACCGGCTCTAATGGCTGGGAGTCCTTCGTAAACGATCAGGTCGTTTCCAGCGCTGGTCGGAAACTGTGCGCCATCTCACATGCGTGGACAGACGATACACAAACGATCATGACGCCGATCAATGGCGGACAATGGCCAGTGACCATACCGGTCGGTGTCGACTTGGAAAGTATACGACGAGAGGTGCTTGCATTGGGAGTGCAATATTGCTGGTTGGATGTCCTCTGTTTGCGCCAGGGGTTCCCTCGGGGCACGGAAGGGCTGCGGTTGATCCGTCAACGCACGACGACGTTATCCACAAACGATCGCCCTTTGTCAGCAGCTGGAGCACGGAAGGCAAAGAGGGTAGAATGGGATCTCCGGAAAGAGGAATGGCGCATTGATGTACCGACCATCGGCAATGTGTATCGCGAAAAGGCCGACACCTTCGTTCTCCGGTATTACAACGGCCTAGGCAGATGCTTTGATAATAACCCGGCTCTTCTTGACGGAAAGCGACATTGGAAGAACCGCGTGTGGACGGTCCAGGAGTCAACCGGCAACTATATGGTTGGCGGTCGAAGGGAGAAAGGCCAGGATATTGAGAGGGACTTCCTCCAGCTAGCCGTGGAATGCGTCATGCACCCCCACACCATGAATTGTTTTATAAAGGAACGAGATCGGCTGTTTTATGCGCTTCTGTTGATACACGGCCGTCAGGCGACGAACGAAATCGATAAGATCACTTCTATCTCTTATATCCTGCGGTGCCCGACGCTACCAGCATACGACATCGACGAGAAGCCCGAAGACGCCTGGGGATTATGCATTTCTCATATGCCGCGATGGGGGAGGGGTGAACTGCTGTTCCGATACCCTGTGCCTTCGGATCAGCAGGAGTCACAACGCCGGTGGTGTCCATCATGGGAGCATACAAAGTCCCTGCGTCTTGTGGAGTGGTCTGCTACTGGGTCGAAGCTTCAACAGAGCAGCGAAATCGAGGGACATATGATTCCTGGGCGCTCGTTCGATTCAAGCTCCTACGATACGATGTTCGACCACGTCGCTGTCAACCGCAATGAAGCCGGCAAGGCCACCTCTGCCATTTGCATTGGTTACTATATCAGAACTTGCTCAATTTCTGGCTTTAACACGGTTAGCGGGGATGATGAGGGTAGCGGGAACAACGACATCTGCAAGGCCAATCCAACCGAGAAGCCAACGATCTACGGCAAGGCAACGGGGTACAAGAGACGAACGAGCTTCGACCTGATGACCACGAAGACCGGGAAACCACCGAGGTTCAACATGGCCACGGAGACCGAGAAACCAACGAGGTTCAACATAACCCTGGAGACGGAGAAACCAACGTGGTTTAACATGACCCCGGAGACAGAGAAGTCGTGGAACTACGAGAAGCTAACGCGGCCCGAGATGCCGCCAACGCGGTTCAAGAGGCCTTGGAGTACGGACATGAGGCCTTGGAGTACGGACATCACAACGGAGACCGAGAAGCCATCGGGGTACGAGAAACGGAGGAGGCTCAACAAGACCACGGGCTTTGAGATGATAACGGGTAACCAGATGCCTAGATGGAAGGACATGGCCATGGAGACCTGGGGACCCATGCGGATCGAGAGAACTGCGGAGACCAAGAAGACCACGAAGACCAAGAAGACGACCGAGGCCGAGGAGGAATCCTGGTGCAGATATGGAAAGATAGTAGTCGATGGCCATGGGATGCAACGTCGCGAATGGAAAATATTTGCCGATCACATGGCGCCCATACCCGATGGAGATTATTCTCTAGTTGGCTGCCGGCATGGTGGATGCTGGGTCGTATGTGAAGCGGGAAGAACCCTTGATGAGATGTTGAAAGTTTCTGTGATTTGTATGCCGAGCCATGTAGGGAGAGATTTGTATCGGATGGGGTTAGTTGCGTCGGGAGTGGAGATTACATTTCTATAAAAATCCTCGCGGGGAAGGGGTTGCAATGCTGGGTGGGCAGGGGGTGGATGAATGGGGGTGATGTAGCTAGCTGATGTTTTTTTTCTTATGCTGTCCTGTAATTCAAAAACAATGGGGGTAGCATCTACTGTCGCGCTGTAATTTGTGTTGATGATTGGTACACTGTGAATACATGATACATCGCCAACTAGCAACAATGCTTTGGGTGCGGATATTACAGCAATGATGGCGGCCCCTATGCCGAGTACCTAGGCAATACACATTTGCAGAAGTTCAGCTCCCCATTTCTGCCATATACAGGCTACTAGCACAATGATTCCATTCCCAACGCGATCTATTAGAAGACAAATGCAACACCTCCGTCCGTCTAAAGCAGAATCTCCTTTGCTTGGCCAGCGCTCGGTACCATCATCCCCAAGCCAATAGCCCAATCTTCCCTGCCAGTCTCCGCCACAAGTTCCTTCACAAGATCCGTCCTTCTCCCGTACGGCTTCGGGCTCCCAATCGTACTGATTCCCCTTCCAAACATGACAGCCCTCTTCGCGACGGCATTGCTCAACCCCAACAACCCTGCCTCGGCCAGCAGCAGTCCCAGTATCACCGCACTCCCTGTAGCCGACGCCACCCCCATCACCGCCGCAGTGCCATAGACCAGCACGGTAGCCGCCGACACCGCAAACCCCTCCACGTCCGTGGTATTCCGCATCCACTGGCCGGAAGTGACAGTCTTTATATCGTCCACCAGTCCGGAGATACGGATCCAGCGATCCTGGGAAACAAGCACCAGCAGGTCGCCATGCACACCCGGCTCAGGCGCGCCTTTCCAGCCCAGGCGACTCTGCCGCCGGATAACGGCGACATTCACCGCGCGGGCAAGGACCAGCGCGCCGATGCACGAGACGGCATACCAGTCCTTGAGCGCGACGAGGCCGACCGTCGCCGCGACCGTCAGGCAGATCGCGGAGCCCCAGAGGACTTCCGCGAGGGTGCCGACGCCGGCACCGCCGGCTCCCGGCGATGCGACGGCGCAGTTCACGAGCTGGCCGGGTACACCCACGCGCTGGAAGAACGCCACCGTCGCTTGGTTCTCGACGCGGAATACGTAGCCGGTGGTGAGCGCGGCGGTCGCGGGGAGCTCGCCGTCGTTGGCGCGGAAGGCGGATTGCTGCGTGTGTAGGCCCGGCGCAAGGAGGAGACAGTCGAGGTATGAGGATGTGCCGGTTATTGCGGTGCGAGCGGCAATCGCATCGAGAGGAGCGAGCGCGACGAGGGACGCGGGCGGGAATGGGAGCGCGGGGAATGATCTGAACATCGTGATGTCGGAGTGCTGTGCAGTGGGTGGACGCGTCGCGAGGTGTAGAAGAAGACGATGACGATTTTGTGAAGAATGGTGCGGACAGTTACAACTGCACAAACGAAGACAATGTACTTATTGTACTTTGCGGCGTGGTTGCCTACGCACTGCCCCAACTCACCGGCCTGAGCTCCGTGAAGTTGTGTGGATGTGGCGCGGGGTAATTGGTCGCCTCATGAGAGACACCTGCGGGGTCATTGATTCGGTGAGCTATGTGCTTCTGGACGCACAGAAAAGTTTCGCTCGGTGAAGTAGGGCTGACGATCACGCACTAACACGTATGCAGGGTTAGACAATTAGCGGCTTCGCCTATTGCAACGCCAGTGGTCGCGCCGTCTAGTTGTCGAAGCTAAATCTACGGCCGCGAAATGAGAACTCTCCCAACATACAAGAAAAACACTGCATAGATATATAGCACGTTCTTGGCCGTAATTGATATCGCAGGAAGAACAAACATAATACATCGCGGCTGCCTATCGCATGTCTAGAACCTTAAACTGTGTGGAGTCTCGACAAGTCTCAGCCCCGGAGCTGTCCGCATTAATTATCATACAAACAGGAGCTCCTTATAATTGCAAGCCGTGTTGTATTGGAGAGGCAAGGCAACCAAGCGTTCTCATTTGCTCCGCCACAATGTGCTGGCACATCGAGTGACTTTCGAAGGATTGATATAGCCGAGTAATAGCCCATGCAAGCGCGGACGTGAGCAATTGGCTGGTACTCGTTGGCAATACTGGAGGAACAGAACAGATGCGCTTGCATATATAGAGCGTCGAGCAAAAGCAGTGCGAAAGTGCCAACAGCGACTGGAATAGTGAGCAGATGCACGGACGTCGGAACGCAAGGCTATATTACGGTTCAACGAGCTAAGCTTCGCGTCATACCTCGTCAGAAGAAATTAGCAATCGTACCATCGGTGCTGGCATTCATCGACAGTTTCCTTGATGTGATACCGAGTGTTTGAGACCGCCCGCCAAGTAGTGTGACGATGCTGCTACGTTCAGCAGTTGGAGATCTTGCTTCACATCGCGACGATGTGCACACTCCTGTCTATTATGACGCTAGGATTACATAACCACTTACAGCTGGTTGGTTTCATCGAAAATCTCTGTTAGTATAGTGGTTAGTATTTCCGCCTGTCATTACAATGATAGTCCGCGGGAGACCAGGGTTCAATTCCCTGACAGAGAGTTCAATTTTTTCCCCCCCAGGTGTGCTGTGAGCCATACCTAGTGTCTTTGGCACTCACCAGACGACACACGAGAACGCCACAGCTATAGACGTAACAGTACAATGTGGCAACATAAAAAAATTACAAATTGATTGATTGATCCAAGCACTACCGGGAAATTTTGGTTGACTGTTGACACGGCTATTTTTTTGGGCGGCCACTACATACTATCAACTACAGTTAGCGGCGCCGTCGGCAACCACTCTCTGCCGCCCACTCTCTCGTAACAAGGGCCGAGATCGAAGATGGCATCGTTTCCCAGCGACTGGGAGGGGATATGCGCTGGTCTGATGTATTTAGCTGCGTACCGACGGAGTGCGGCCCCGGGGATTCGGGGAGTGGAGGGACCTGGTTGAGACTTTGTGTTTGGGAGGAGAGACCTTATTGAGACCTAGTCGGACCTATGTGTTATGGAGGGGACACGGATCAGACCCGATGCGGTCGGTAAACGTTGATTTATTTCTGTTGTCACCAATTTTTGTTCTGCCTGTCCGTCTTGCTTTCTTCTGATCATCATCATCATCAACGTCATTGACCTCACTTCTCAATTCCTCATTGTTTTTGTCTCGTCAAGTTTTTGAGTCTCTGGATAGGTAAGTACGGTAGGCGTGAACATGCGCAAAAATGACTGTCAATTGATATAAAAGAAAGTAGATACAATATCATCGCCACGCTTTTGAAGCCCGCTTCACACCACCGGTACCACCGCCGGCATATCCACCGTATCCACAACCGTATCCACCACCCTTCCTCAGCGTGCTAAGCACACTTTTTTGGCACACGCCCACCGCCTAATTTCCGAGCTTCGACACGATGAAGCTGACAGCCTCGGTGACCTTTCCGGAGTACATGAAGTGGGGCAGGGCGATGGTGAGGGTGCCCTCGCAGACGAGATCGCCCGTGTTGCAGAAGACCTTGACGCGGTCCTGCGGGTAGCCGGGGATGCCGCCGTTGAGCTGGTCGTTCTGTGTGTACCCGAACAGCACGACGGCGCCGACGCGGTCGCGGATGTTAGCAGGCAGCTGCGCGACCGAGCGCGCGGCGACGGCGGTGCCTTGACTGTGCGGGAGTTAGATGTGCAGGGGAAGCGGGGGAGAGGGCGGGAGGGGGAAAGTACCTGTAGCCGCCGGCGGCGATCTTCGCGCTGGGGCACTTCGTTGCCACGTCGGTGATCAGACGAGCCATCTCGTCGATCGAGTCCTGGCCGCTGCCGAGGGGGAGGAAGTTCGAGGCCAAGTCGGCCGGGTACTCGACACCCTGGAGCGCGAAGTTGCCGGGGTAGGCGCGCTCAAGGCCGCTCTTGAGTGGGGCTCCGAGGGTGCCCTGGACGGAGATGTCAGTGATGGGAGAACGAGCTATGTGTAGGTGGGGGTACATACGACGTTGCCAGACTCGGTGGAGGCTCGGGCGTAGATCATCACGACAGGCTTGCAGCCTCCCTTCACGTAGTCGTTCGAGGTGGTCGAGCTGCTGAGCAGCTGGCGGCTCTCGAGGGCGACCGGAGACGCAAGCGCGCCGGCGACGAAAACGAGAGGGATGAAGAACTTCATGGCGATTGTTGGGAACGAAGGAGTGAGTGAGCTGGTGCGAGAAGCTGTTTTTTGGGTTTTTGAGCTGGTGGTGCTGACCGAGTAGGAATGAGTGTGTGAAGGACTGGAGGCGGTTGGATGGTGATGGGAATATGAAACGAGAGGGAAACCAGAGTATATATACTCTGAGTCTAGACAGGCGAGCAGTCGAGGACGATTCTTGGGAGCCCCCGGGGGAGTATCCTCTCCACACGTTTTGGTGGAGCTTCAAGTTCGTTCCATTCGTAGAGTTTGGTAGAGAGTGGCCCAGTATGGAACATAGCTTGGCACGTCGGTTGTGGTTGGAATACGGGGTGGGTACTTGGCACGGTCCATCGGTACTATGGGGACCGGTAGCGATATCGGTATTGGGCTCAGCGTTAAATTGATTGCGCAGATATTGTGGGGGAATACGCACTGGCCGTAGCGCATCTGCAACCAATTGGTCGGTCGAGCGGTGTCATGATCTAGGTGGCTTGTGCACCACGATGGGTCCAGCAACTGCAGAGCACGATAGGTATGTGCATACATCGAAGTTTGTGGGAAATCTAATGACATTTCCGATATAGTTTCGAGCTGTCAAAAACGGATTGAGCGGGGGGTAGGAGGCCAGGTCTACGCTGGTCGGCTTTGGCTGTACTGTGGCGGAGCGGAGACAGCATTGACCTGGCAATGCATCCCCGCACGCCACCTGCGTACCTACCACGGGTAGCTAGTACATAGCCTACGGTACGGTCAAGGCACAGGTTATCCCCTCGGCTCTTCTCTGCCCCAGGGTGACGGGATCCGCCGACACGAGCGAAGCTGCCAGGAAAACGGAGCTTCTCAAGAAGACTGGCACCACGACCGACCGCAATGGCGAGTGCGTTCACGGCGAGCCGGACCGGACCGCAGCAATGACGGGGGGCATACGCGGGGTGAATGAACATTCTTAGTACACGATTAAAGAAGTTGACTGGAAGCGGATGGCCGTTCGATGGTGACAAAGGCGTATGCATCAAACGATTCAGATATATGAGGCCAACGGTATCGGCAGCGTTCAAGGATTAGGTTTTGACCGCGGCTTAATGTCGAAGCCGATTAGCGCACGACCAAGGTCATGGAGGGGAGATCGCGGGGTCCTCGTATTCCAAATCCCCACGGAGAGAACCTGTCATGCACGCCGCCTGATCGCAGCCGCCGATAGATCTATGGCATGCATCCAAGTAAGTGGGTTAGGTACCTTGCTGGTCGCTGGTCCCACATCATGCTCATGAGCCGCAGGCTAAAATCGACGACGCAACAGCCTGCGGCTCCGGGTACGAGCCCCGCCTATTTTTTCTGCAGGGTGGTTGTATGAAGTATGTACTACACACGGCCGTTATGGGCGCTCTAGTATAAACGACGTTCAATGGATATGAAGGGCTAACTTATCGCCGAGGTTGTCCACCACCCTTGTCTCAGTCTCTTCCGCTCAGGAGTCGGGGGTATGGTGGAGGTAGGTGGGGGAGGAACCTTACCCGGCCACGTGGTGTGGGGCAATCTTGGCCCTTCCCTCTCTTCCGGTAGTCCGGTAATAACGGTGGATTGGGGGCGGATGTCGGCGTGAGCCTTGAGGCCGAAGGTGAGTAAACTGTAAATTCGAACTAAGTAAGTTTACCCAGATATCGAGTCATCGGTTGTGCCACAGGACCAGCGGGATAAAATCTCCTACGGTGCTGAAGTCTCCACTACCGTAATCGACTCGGCGTCCGCCAACCACCACTTCTTTCCGGAAGCTGCATTATGTCGAAGAATGTCACCGGGCATGTACAGTACATATAGACACACCAAGCCTGTCTAGTCAGCTTTGTCTTCGATAAACTTCTTCTTCGGTTTCAATGTACCTGCATACATAGCGCCGGTGGTAAACAAACGCCGCGACGGGGTTGCCGGTAACTACGGTAGCTCGTGATAACCTGCCGAGGCATCTCGGTCATAACTACAGGGGTACGAGAGCTGGGCCCAAACGATCGGCGCTTCCCCGCAAAAACATTTTGTTGGGAAAACACAGCTATGTTCCTAGTCGGTCACGCGTGGGCGGAGTGTGGCCGTGCGTACGGTACGTAAATACCCTCTCCTTGCACGGATAACGAGGTATGATATTTGATGGTGACGTTTATGGTAATCTCCCCACGAAGCCCATGAATACGGTAAATTCTATACAAACCTATCCGTTAGGCCGCATGTAGGGCGTCCTGTATTAACCTCACTGTCTTCGTGCGCCCTCACGTTTGTTCGTCGGGAGTCGAAATAACAACAGGCACATACATCTATACATCCATAAGGAGAACCCATCATCCCGCTGGTCCGGAACCTGACCCGGAGCCGCGACTGTAGCCTGGCCATCTAAGATTTAGAGTGCGGTGCGCCGGAGGTGTCCTTCTGCACTCCACACTACATATCTGCAATTCCTCGCGTAAAATTCTTCGCCGACGTTAAAATTCGCTGGGATCTTCGAGATTCATAATAAAGTAGTAGTATATACAGACCCCCCACTTGCCGACCTTGTATGATAGAGTAGTAAGACCTTGATACGCATCACACCGGATAATCGTCGAGCGCGGGGTGTCAGATGGCTCTAGAGTCCATACGGTATACCTCGTAACTAGTCCCCAAGGCCACCGATGGAAAATAATGCCAGCTGTTGTTGCGGATACCTCGGTACATCACGAAACAGCACTCGCTGCATGCTACTAAGACCTAGTATTTACACCGGAACGGGTTACTCTAACTCATCGGGATGGACGGGAGCGCATTCCATCTCCAAACATCGTCCATCTCTCCCATCCATCACGAAATAATAGTAACAACAACACCAGTTCCGCCCGCGATCACTCGACACATCGACTCGATTCTGCACGAAAATCCACTTCCTCATCCATAACGCACGAGCGCTGGTGTCGAAGGACCTGCCCACTTCTACATGCACCGCACAGCTTTGTCGGACTCGACTTTGCCGAGCGCCACGCGGTGCTTGGGAGTTTTGGCTCCATTGCCGGACGGCAAAGCTCTGCCTCAATGGGGTGATCCTGCGACATGCGATCGTGACTGCGGTCGTCACTCGCTGAGCACTGTCTGTGCGGCTTCAATGGATCATTGGATTCCCACCTACTTCGGTATGTGCGAATCAAATTCCACGACCCGCTCCTCACTCCACTTCACAAACTAGAATCCTCATCGAAGCTGACTAGGACTAGCACTCCCTCCTTCCACCACCTACGTAGCCCCGTGGTTCGTCGGTAGATGAGACCTGCAGGAGTACAGCACAATGCAACCGGTGGTTCCGCAAGCGGGATGGACACGTGTCGGACGTCGAAGGACGGTCAAACGGAAACAACTACACACGGACACCACTGACGCACAGACGACATGTTGGGAATGGGACTTCAAGTTGGGACGAATAAACGTCCACCGTGTGCACGGAGGGTAACGACTCTTGAGTCTTGACTATTCCTACCGGGCAGTTCCGAATGCGCCACACGTCGGCGCCGCGGAGGTGTGATAAACTACCTGCTACCTTGCTCGCAGTCTGTCGGTGCGGGGCCAATTATCCTCAAATATGCGCTGCGGATAGGCCCCACAGTCCCAAATACCGAGTACTGAGCTGGATTTCCAACGATTGGGACGGAAAGTTCCGCAGAGGGAAATATTCACCTCCGTACTTCGTCGGTGCGCCGTGATATTGGGTACGGCAACTCCTACCTGTAACTAGCGGTTAATAGGGAGTCCCCGAAGGTGCGGCACTGTCAACTGTGGGCCTGGCGTTTGTCGGTGACATGGAACACCGTTTCACGTCCGTGGGTCGTTTTCCCCGCGGATTACATAACCCGGGCACATATCGCCTGGCTTACAAATCATGCGACGCCTTATATTATCTCCCTACTCGACTATTTGTGATAATCACCGGTTGATGAGAATGAGAATGTATTGATGCTATGCAACAGACAGTAAGAAGAGACTATGGAAAAACGCGATAGCGACCTAAACCAGGCTCTTGGTGTCGAGGCCACAAATCCCCGTTATCCGCCGCCGGCGCTGCCGGCGCTCCACCGCCGATCACTCGGTCGCCTACCGCCGCCGCCGGTACCTCAACATCGCCTATGTAGTACATAGGAGCGGCGAAAGTATACGCATCAGTAGCTTTACACGAACTAATTTCTCCGCAATCGACCTGATGGGTGCGACTATCGCATGCATGATATCGGCCGCACCACAGAGCGAATGAGCGGGAATAGGGAGCGGAGTTGCGGTACTCATTTTTGTCCTGCAGTTAGAATGAGATCTATTACCAGGGTTGCAGTGTGACTCATGCCCGCGCACTCGACTATCCACATGATGCAGGAGAAATGAAACTAGGTGGGCTTGGTAATTATTGCTAGAGGAACGAAATCCAGTTCGGTGGGTGTTTCTGATCACTCAAAGGGTGATCGAATGTCACGCACGGTAACTGCTGGTAGATGGATTCAGCCGGGTGAAGTTGATGGGTTGCTGCGATTGGCGTCGAGCACTCCTTTATTTGCCGTGTAGAATGAATCACGAAACAAGCCTGTATATGTCTCTGAGTCTATCCCTCAATCATTATTGATAGTGCGTCTGTTGATTAGGGAGACCATGCGGCTAGAGTTTTCGTGTCCTTAGTTTATGTTGTGTTTCTGAATTGAAAGGCAATGCTGCGAGACAGATTCACCGCGTTATTCCCGGAGGTCTGGGACATTTGAAATGCTCTGTAATCTTGTGTTCCTTGATTGCTTCGCAGCTGCTGTATCCGAACGAGAATTCATACTTGTACTCCTGGTTAACATGTTTACATAATGGCGGCCCAGAAGGCGAAGTGCTGTCACTATCAGGGTAAAAAGAGAGCGGCCTTTCCGACCCCGCCGAAGCTGCCTGACTCCACGCTAGTCCTTCACAGGTCTCACTCGCATTTCGAGTATCATCGTGTGAACCAATGAAAAACACAGTCACTAAATGCCGCGGGCAATAACCTACTCTCATTGGGTGCAGAACGCTAGTTTGAATCCCACGTTGTGTCTCGGTGTCAAACCAATTTCGAAGTTGAGAAAGTCTCACCACCCCATTTCGTCCGCTCTTCAAGACTCTCGCTTCCCACATCTCTTTTCAGACGAACTTCGAACTTCGAATTTCCTTTCCCGACATACTTGGCTCTTAACATTCCGTCTCCCAACGTCTGTACCCCACAACACCACTACCATCACACACTCTCAGGGACGTCAGGTGAAAGTCAAACACCATGCCTAACGACAACTCCTCTTTCGTTTCGGATGATTTGAAGTTCCGCACCATTACTGCTCTCCTTCATACTCTGTCTGCCATCAGGAACACCAAGAAGAACGACAGCAATCGCTTTACCCGTTGGCGTCGGGACTTTCGACTTCTCCTTGCCTGTGCGGTGCTCCTTTGGAGGGACGGCGATGATGTCGCATGTATTCCGCGCAGAACCAATGACGAGGTTGTGGTATTTGTGGGCCGGACACCCGTTTCCAAGAATGAAAACGAGGGGAAAGGAACTGTGGAGCTTTTCGACTGTGAGGAGGTGAAGCTGTCCGAGGCGACAAGGGCGGGGGTGGTGGAGTTTCTCATCGCAAACTGGTACGATCCACCGGCACCGAAATGCAGCTGGAAACACTGCTAACCTAACGCACAGGGGCGATGTTGACTTTTATAAACATGCAAGCCTGGTCGCTGCCCTGCTCACGGAGAGTGAAGACTCGCATGTCGCTCACAAGGCGCTTGGAGATTATGCGCTCATCACCCATGTAGCCCAGCTGTCGGACAGGTTCTACCTCGACAGGTACCGCTCCGTCTTCGCCATGGTCAACATTGCCTCCTTCGATTCCCCTCCCGCCATTGAAATACTGAGTCGGATCGACGAACATGAGCGTTGGATCTTGAGGGCTCTCCTCGAAGCGAGACGCGATAAGCAAGGAGAGGAACAGGAAGTTGAGGAGTACCCGGTGATGGTGCGGTTGCTCCAGACTCACCAGCTCGCCGATGAGTATGGAGTGGTGGGTGACTTCCTGAATGAGTTCCAGCACCTGCTGTGCAGGTTGCTGTTGAATGTGGAAGTCGCGCTGCCGCCGTTGATGGAGGTACAAGGGGGCTTGAAGATAGGCAGGGACACGCCAGACAGGGCGAAACTCACGAGGACCATCGCCGAGCTGGACTCGCCGCTGCAAGTCCTCTCGATATTGGCATGGGAATCGAAGATCTTCCGGTGGCATATCGGCACGTTTCTGGGCAGATACTTCCAGACATTGGCCCCGGAAGTGGTCGAGAACCTGGACCCGCAAGATCATCACGACGACACCAAAGACCTAAGGCCATCTGCGTACGCCGACGTTTGCGACTTCTACCATTTTGAGCCAGTAGAAGTAAAGGCCTCGCCCTCGATAGAATGGCTATACTGGTTCAGGTTGATAACCAGCCCGGTCTATTTGCCAACCCTCTTTTTCGACACTGATCTGCCCCCGGTGCGCGTACGCATGTTGGAGTACTCCCCCCCTTCTAGAGAGATGCTGCCGTGGCGCGATTGCATCAAGTGGATCTATCGTTATCACCACCTGGAGACCGAGAATGACGCCATCTCGGTGCTGGAAGCCCAGTTCGCCAACGGGTCCGAGAAGAACTTCATCGCGAACCCGTCCTTCATACCCGAGTTCACTACACACCCGGAAGCCGTCCTCGCGACCGTCCGCCATCTCGCCAAGGAAGATCGCCATGACTCTTTCCTGAAACTCTTTCACAACACGCCGTCGCTCATCAGTACCTCTGCCCCGTGCTGTGGCGTCTGCATGACCATCATGGAGGTTCTCGTACCGCACTCCACCAAGGTCAGGTGGCTCCCCACGAATGGCGACATCATCCCAAGCGCCTTGCCAATGCATTTGCCACAGCAGGTGAGTACTAAGGTCATCGGCCACATGGCGAACATCCTAAAACGCGAGATTGAGAAGTTGTCGTGCCACCAGAAGACCCAAGAAAAGTTGTCTCACGAATAAATGATTTGGTTGTCAGGATTCCGGGTGGAGCTGTCGCGCTACCAGAAGTTCCAAGAAATGTTGTCTCACGAATAAACGATTTGGCCGTCAGGATTTCGGGTAAGAGGGGGCGCGTTGCATGGCATAGGACTTAGATCATGGTTCACGAAAATTTACAGTTAGAAAACGAGTGCGGAGTGACTGAGTATATGTGTGCCCTGTGCTGTAGAATCGCCATGTATTTGTACAAGCCGACCGGACCCTTCTCACCTCGTAGGATACCTTTCCTAATGCACCCATCGTTCGCATAATTAGCAAAACACAGGCTCTCACTACTAGTAAACGTCCATAGTCCCACGTCGCGGGATCGCACAACGTCGCTAGATCGAGGTTTTTCGGGATCTCGATAAACCCTGCGAATCGGGAACGTCGGCGAGATGTTTTACGCGAGGGTGAATTATCACGCTACCCGTATTCCATAGCTCCCATCGACCAGTGTTCTGACGCTGTCGGACTTCACTAGGTGCACGTTGGCGCCAGACGCACCTCCCAGGCCGGGCCTCCCAATTCACGCGCACGTGATGAGAGCCGTGCTCTTCGCTTAAAATTCGCACACACTGTTTTCTTTATACTGTGGCCAAGCCACTAAGCGCCGGCTGCAGTACGTCTGGTGCGCGCGACGTCGCAGCCCGCGGGTAGGTGTATCCACCGCCACCGGCAGTATGACAGTCATACCATCCCACGTCGTGATAGTCACGTATAGTTACCTAATACGACCGAAACGCAAAATTCACGTCGGTAATAATTTTGGCCGAGCGGGGATTGTGGTGCGGCTGATACCCGCGGCCCGGTCTATCCATACCGATTTCTTCACCCCGGAGAATCAATTCGCCGTGTTAAAGGCCTAGAGATGGGTCAAAGTAAAAGCAGACTTCAGTGCAACGATCGCGATGAGCCGGCACTCTACATGTTATTTGTGGATCACATTACTGTTCTCAACCGAAAGCCCGAGAGAGATTATTTGGTGGAGAGGTCACAGGTGAGAGAACCGCAGTTTTTTTTTCGGACCACGAAACACCGTCATGCCAGATCACTCGCTTTTAGCGGCCTGATGAAAGATCATCTCAGTTGTCTGGGAACGCGGTAAAGAGATCATGGCAATGACTATATGAGGGTGAAAGTGAGAAAAGAAGACTACAAGACTTCATTAAAACACATAAAATTACAGGAAAGCGCCGAAGGAGAGAACCACCCACAATACGCACGCCTCACTACATGTCTTGTAGGAAACCTACGACCCCCCACATGCGCGCAGGTGAAAATATCGGTGCCCCCGCTACACGTCAGAGCCCCGACCGACGTGAGCTCCTATCGTAAGAAGGTTGACAGTAATTGCAATCTACGTCTTTCGAGAGATGCCAGAAGCCATCGCTGAATATTGGTTGTCCAGAATTTCCCTGTCCCGTTAGTTGTACAAAGCCGAACCGTTGGAAAATCTCATTGGTGAAAGGCAGTAAGGGGGACTCGAACGCAGCTCATGATTATTGCGGCGCGTTTTCCCTGGCAGGCGGTGCCCTCTGCGGAAGCCGGATCCGGACCTCTATGTGGAAGGCGATGAACTCCTTGTCGGGATAGCGCTTGTCATACGCGACGTGGGTGCACGTTTGCGCGCTCATTATATTGTGGTTCCCGCAGAGAACGCACTTCCAGGTGGGAAAAAACGTAGATGAAGACCGTTGATCCATAATTATGATGTTGTCAGAGAGAAGATAGGTTTGGTGTGAAAGGTGGGGCCTCGGCGGCGTCGGTAGGTACGGATGTGAGGACTGTCGGGAGTTTAACAAGGAACAAACAGCAGAGTGATATCAACACCAGGAATGGTATTTATGAGCAGTGGCGGCAGTGATATCTTTAGAATGGTACTCGTCATGATTCATCCTTCTATCAGTGATCGCAGCCATACAAGCTCAAAACTCGCTTCAATCTCCTGTGTAGGCAAGTATTTTACTATGACCAGTAATGATAGCATGACGTTCTACTGCTTCGTAGTAGCACCTTTGTATTACTTCAGATCCAATCCTAAAAAGCTCATTGTAAAGGCTGTGATTTCTTTACAGCCGTGAGCATTACTGCCCACTCTGACAGAAGCGATCATGGTCCAAGCTACTGACATACTTCTAGCGTGGAAGGTGTTTATTGAACACCTTCAACGCTCGCAGGCTGCGACCATTATCAGCCGCTTCCGGACGTTCAAACCACAACATTTCCCTTCCTTCGGAATCCCATAAGAAATAACTATGTACTGAAGACCCATACGAAAACCCCGTCAAACGAAGACTCATAAAATCTTGGTACCTCATCGAAATTCATGGCCACGTAAAAAGCCTTCAAGCAGAAGGAAACCCGTGGCTACTTGAGAAAGAGTATACCAAACAGAAAATGAAAGAAGCATGTATCCTAATTCGCACCAGTAAGCGCTGTCCGCTTCATAACCGAAACCAAACGCTTCCCCTTGAGCTCAACGCGTCATCTCAAGTTCTCAACTCTAACCACATGCTTCCAGTGCGTATCTTGGGGAGACTCTTCGTCAGGAAGTTTGCTACTATCTGTGATATCGGCAGATGGATTGTTTCAATGGCGTCCCGCTCGCATGCCTCTAGGAAGAAGTAAAATCACTCACCGATAGGCCTCGTCCCGTCATAGGGATTTCGGTTCTTGGCCAGCTGTATGGTGCCTTGGTTGTCCACACAGATCTCCTGTAGATAGGCTTCGAATGCAGTCAAACGACAGTGGAGGGAACGGATCAAGCTCTCTTTCATTCTAGTATCATCAACACCAGGCACCCCCCGCTTACGGGTGCCTCTTCGACAACGACTCCCTCCTCCAAGTCCCGCCTCTGCTGCGCTTCGGCCACCCCCTGCGCATTGACAAGGGATTCGTCCTCCGGCTCTTCCGCCGCTTGCCGCACTCCCGGCTGCTCCCAGATCTCGTCCTCATCCGCAAAGGTCACCACCACGATCTCTCTCTGGAGCTGGCGCTCGAGGGTCAAAGCCCTATCGTGTGCGGCTAGAAGGTCGTTCTCCTTCATCTCTGCATGCTCAACCTCGCGCCCGTGGACGCGGTCCCTCCGCAGACGGTAGGGAGCAAATCGGCGACCGACACGAGAGGAAATTGCGGCTCTGCGTGGCCCCTGTCCGGAAGAGCTTGGCGCGGAGGGAATACCGACGATGCTCACGGAAATTGAAGGATTCCCATCCAGGTCAAGCTCTTCCGCCTCGGTCGTCGAGGTCTCCATTCCCCCATCTAGCGCACTCCTTCCCTCTGCTTCAGCGAGCGGATTTGCCTCCAAGGCAAGCGCGACAAGATACGCTTCCTCGAGGTCTTCCTCTTTCTTCGGAGCGTTCGGCGGCCCCCATGAACAATGGACGCGAGGTCCAAACGGGCCGTAAAGAGACCTGCGTGGGAAGGATGGGACAAGGCGCGGGAAGGGAAAAGTGAGGCGCTTGGCACTGGGAAACATGAGGTCGTCGTCTGCTGGGCGCTTCAGAGGGCTCTGACGAGCGGACTCGCCATCACGGCCACTGGTAGGAAGACGGTTCAAGGCGGAGCTGCGCTCCCGTACGAGGTCCGGTGCTGTCGCATCACGATACCTCTAACTTAAGTTAGTAATAGTCAGCGTTACTGGGGTCAAATCCCTTACCTTGCCATTACTGGCTCTATCGACGGCCTGTGCTTGAACAGAGCCGCTGCGCCGGGTAGTCCGAAGCTTTCTGGCTGCAGGTCCCCCGTCGGTGTTCTCCTCGCCGAAAGGATTGAGGCGTTTGCCTGACGTCACCTTAGTGATTGTCCTGATCGACGCGGCGCTCAGGTGGCGGCTTTGCGCGAGCAGCTCCGGTATGGTGGGCCGCGTGGCTGGGGTAACCCGACGAGAGGTGTCGGGCATGGTGGAAGTGGTGCGAGGACGGAGTACAGACGCAGTGCAATTGTGGCTCGTCATGATTTCGGTTGGTGCTGAAAGTCGTGGACAATCGTGTCTGTGTGTATCTGAAGAAGAAGAAGAAGAAGAAGAGGAGGAGGAAGCCGATAGGAGAAGAAGGTCAACCATCACAGTGGGGCGTTTTGGGTGTGGGCCTGGAACAGTAGGGCTTTCAACCCCTACGTAGATATTTTGCTGGATCCCCTCAAACCACGTGCCACTCTGCATACACCATATTCACCAAGTAGAATCACTTTCAACATATTGGGAAGGGAGATGCATGTCGAGTGATCTAATATCAAGGGGTGCCGAGAGATCCACTACGCCACGACTAGTACCACAAGCTGCATCATTTCCGGGCCCCAATGGGGCTTCAGTCTTCCTCTGGCTTTCCCGGAGCCCTATAGTCCTTGCTATCCCGGGCCCGACAAATCCCGTCCCGTCTGGGGCATAACCCAGGACGGACTGGACGGACAATTCCCGGGCCTGGTGTTTAATCGTGAGGATAAGGGAGTTTTGCATCAGGAATTGGAACAATTCTGGTGGGTGCGGGGAGGCGTTTCTACTGCTTGAACTGCATATGGTGAGACACACTCACTGAATACGCACGATGCCATGTGACCACATCTTTCCATGCCTTACCGCAGCTGTCCATGCCTGAGATCTGCTACCCGTGTAGGAATGCAGGTTCCGAAAGAAGAAGACATATTAGTGGCGCCGTCTTGATGTTGTAGATCCGCAAAAGTGTGCCGTAACCCACCCCGCGCTGGACTGGAATGATAATTTTGGCCATTTCTGCTTCGATACTTTGCTCATCCATCAAACCGGAATCTCAGCAGGCATTTCTACTACAACCAGCGGTGCCATCGCTGTTCCAGCACTCATGTCCAACAGTCGACGTAACGAGTTTCACAAACCCACTTGATAATCTTTATGCTGAAGCCTGGGACATGCCACTTGATAATCTTTATGCTGAAGCCTGGGACATGCGTCAAGAGTTCAGCTCCATCCGCACCGTCATAGTTATCTCGCAACCTGTAGAGCTATCAAGCACAAGTGTAGCCGACATCCGCGTCCAAACTGCACCCATCCCACCCACCACCGGTATTCCGCCCCTCAAATCAATCATAGCACCCACGTAATGACCCTCACAACCAGCACCACGACAGCAGAAAAAAAAGTAGATCATGGGCCGTGACTTGCTCCTCGACGTCAAGCGTATCTTCTGTCCGCCCATTCCCGGAAACTCCTCCGTGAAAGAAGCTTGCGAGAAACAAACCCCCCACCCAGACGCCTGAGCAATCTGAGCATAGGGAAGTGGAGTCCGACACCGCACCACCTAAACCACCAGCATTTGCCGTGTCCGCAGCGTCTCCACCTCGCGACGCTGAGAAGGATGAAGGATGGAAGAAGGTTGAGAGGAAGAGGCAAGGGAAAGCGGAAAAAGAGCGAGACAGGATTTGGAAGAGAGGGAGACGTCTCGGCGCGGGCTGATAAAGCTCAGTGGTGCGGACCCTCTCGTCCATAGAGTAAGACCGTCGCCAAGGTTAAAAAAATTCACCCTAGGTTTACAATTTCAACGAACACTCGACCAACACGTTATCCCCAGCACCATCAAGTCCACCGCCCACGTCGCCGCCATCTAGCCAATCAATACACTCCGTTTTCGACAGAATATTTTCAGCAATTCGAAAGATGCATGAATTAAGACAAGCGCAGGACTACCCGCCGCCGCACCTGTTCTACCCATCGCTACCTCTACTCTACTGCCTGTCGCCACTATCAACAAGCGGCACACGATTGGACAGTTCGCTCCAGGAGCGACAGAGTTTGATTGCCAAAATGTGGGCTCGGAGAGCGAGAAAGTAGGCCGGGTTACTGTTGAAGAGTCCGAGCTTCGTGATGTTGAAGACTCGGAGGAGTCACCGCCGCCACTGGCCCAGCAAATTAGAAAGAGGGTACGCAGGGTTTCCATTCCATCCAAAGTTATGCCGAATAAGGGTGCAGACTCGGGAAGATCTCTGACGAAAAGGGGAAGGCGGGTCTAAGATTGAGGGATGGTTATGCTTAGTTGTAAATATGTAAATTATTTTCAATTAAGGGCGTAGTGTTCAGTGAATCTCTTTTCTCACGGCCAGTTCAGAGAATCTCTTTCCTCACGGCCAGTTCTTCGTCACGGCCTGTTCAGTGAATCTCTTTCCCCACCGTCAGTTCATATTCCCGGAGGAATACTAGGCGAGCGCGGTTAAGAATATTGGGAGCTTGGAAAGAAAGATTAAACTTTGTGGATGGTCTGGCCCAGCCGAAGGATTCTGTTGATGGTCCAGCCCAGCCGGAGGAGTGTGTGGATGGTCCGGCCCCAAGTTTCCAAAACATTATTTTTGAGCGTGCCCAGGGACCAGAACTTTTCTGGGCATCGTCCGGCCAACAAGCCGATCAGGACTATTCATAGACGGGCTGGCCAGCTGGTAGATGGGCCGGCCCATCTAAAGGTGGAAAAATCTGCCATGTGGGCTAGAACACAGACAAAGTACAAGGTGAAGAGGCAGTACTACGCGTGAAGGCGCCGAGGAATCGCAGTGAGCTCAGTCAGTGTCGTGGCGTGGGTACAGTGGGGGGAGTCGAGAGGGATCAATACGTCACTGAAGGCTGTGTTGCGGAAACACAGGAAGACTTTCGTCAAGCTATTCGTTTCGTCGATTGGCCACGAGTCGATGTGACGCGGATATATGCGGCGGGGACTTATCTGTGCAATCCTGTCTTCAGGTTGTAGTGATAGCGAGGCGATCATCCTTCTTTCAGTCAAAGTTCACTGTCTGAACAAGCACGGCGTGAGTTGCCGCAACTCATCTCACTAGCCGGCCAGTTACGCTCCGCGACGTTCTACCGGTTCTGCGTTTTTACTACCAGAGAACTCACAATCGATCCCTTTGGCATGTAGGTTGACCGTCGGCACAGCTTTGGGCTATGCGAAAGACGAGATGGACGACGTGAGATTCACTCCCTGACGCTATGTACAGGACGGACAATTGACGATTCAGGAAAGGTCGATCGATATCATGTGGTTGGGGACCCCTTAAACCAATCACTCGGGACATTTGTTTTTACTGACCACATCATGTAGGGGCGCCAGTCACCATATGTGGACTAGCGGCTCTGTACTATAGTAGTCTACTTCTCGACTAGATCTTGGCATTAAAGCTCTCAACCATGGGTCCATGACAGAAAACGGTGGCAGAAAATCAGAACCATCCGCCAAAAGCACTGAATCGTCTATAATAGAGCAAGTGTTACTTAACTTACATGACTAGTGGTTATGCTAGCGCACTACATAATCAGGTGACGTTCAAAAACATTGCCACACAAAACGCTCGTCAAAAAAAACCAGGGTCGAATTGGGTCTCAAAATTGTGATGTAAGAAGTCCCCAACATAGGATCCTTTTCCGCGTCATCATACTTATCCGCATCGGGATCCAGCGACTCCACGCCATTCCCCATCTGGGAACCTATGTCAATCATGTTCCAGATCATCGAGTCCAGCTGATGGAACACCTTCTAAGACTTTGAATCTTGAAAAGCCTGCTTTGAGAGTCTTCTCTTCATTCTCAAGATCTCCCACTTCTCGTGTTTCTCCTCACGTCGTGCCCTTAGGTCCTGGAACTTCGCCGCGCTTGACACATCCATCTTCTGCTCACTGCGGTGCTTGGCGAGTTTCTCCTCGTCAGCCGCGAGGTTGGCCTCGACCTGGGCGAGTTGCACCAGAAGACGGATGCGCTCGATGTCGGCAGCAGTGGTGCTGGTGGTGGTGGCGGCCACCTCTGGTGAACCAACGAGCGTGTTGTACTCGCTTTCGCCACTGTCGGACGAAGGCTTCTTGCGTATGTTCGACTTCGTCTCCTTGGAGTACTTCTCGTTAATGGTGGTGAGAGTATGCGCGCGTGGCACAGCGACGTCCTCGTCGTCGCTGTCCGATTCCTGTGACTCGGCGGATCCGCTAGTCTCTACCATGTCGTGTTGCTATGCCAACGTCGCTATCCGCGGCATCACTGACGTCGCCTGTGGAAGTGTGCTCGGTGTTCCCATACAATTCGTTCCTCTGGCGGATTGCGATCTTTTACATGTCAGCATAATGCTGAGATACGAGGCTCCGAGACCTCTCCTACCCTGCCCTAGATCCGGGGCTGGAAATCGATGCACTGGACGAGGCGGTATTACTCACAAGATTGGCATCGATCGTAGAAACGTTCTGGTCCATGTTGGTGTGATAGTGGCGTCGATGAGAGTGGGATGCGGGGGGGGGGGGGGGGGCGGCGGTGGGAACAGGCAGAGTTGCACCGGGATGATTGTAGAGCGAGCTGTTGTCTTCGTATGTGTGGTTGATAGGATCAGGAGCAGAAGCCGGAGAGTGTGGGGTGAAACTCGGCTGGAGAGCTAAAGGCAGTACTAAAATGAACGAACGGCGCCCCAGAAACACACTAGTATTCTAATCCTTTCACGAATATGCTGATGACACGCCGAGTCGCGGCTGGGCTTTAGGGTTGTAGATAGGGTAGCGTTGTAGATAAGTCCGAGTGACGACGGATGTACGGAGGTAGATAGACTTCGGGTCCTCGACCGTCTCTTCCCAATCAACCTACCTTTCCCCACCTACATGGGCCCTCTTCTTCATGTTTTGCAAGTGGTGAAGATGTGGGTTCGGAAATTGCACCGTGCGAAGGGGTCGGCACAATCGGCGAGGACACTCAGATGCGGAAACCAATTATGCAACAGTGGACGAAAACACTAGTGCTCCTTCTTCTACCGCACACATTCTACTTACCCTCTTTCCTTCTCTTCCTCTTCCTCTTCCTTTTCCTCTCCACCATTCGCTTCCTCTTCCTCACTACCACCACCAACACCAACAACACTCTTAGTAAGCATTCTTCTTTCTTCTTTCTTCAAATTCCTTTCTTCTACTTCCTTCCTTCTTCCTCTTCCTCTTCTTCCTCCTCCTTACTACCACCACCAACACCAACACCACCCTTGATAGGTTATTATCTATCTAATACAAAGAAAAGAACCATCAGGCCAGCAACAGCACGACATTACCGGCACGGATGGGCAAGAAGTACCAGCAAAGAACGTCAATACCGTACTACAACTGTCGAAAGTTTCTTTTCTGTGGGTAACCCTACTCAGCGGTTTCCTTTTCCCCTTCTTCCTTCCTGTGCTCTTCGTACTGCCCCTTCCCGTGCCTCCTGCCCGTGCTCCCCCTTCGTGTCCCGTTGCTTGCTTTCGGTTAGCCGATCCGCTCGCCGCTACTTGGCTCGACCTGCTCCGTCATTGGCAATACTGCAGAGAAGGCGTCCGGCTCGGCCTTCTTGGGTATTGCCAATGCTACAGAAAACGTTTAAATTTGCCAGGACACCACGATGCGAAGGCACGCTGGAGATTGTCTTCGGGACTGTCAACCCCTTTCCCCCTTGTCCTGTTGTGTTCTTCGGTTTACCGACTTCCTGCTCGCTACCTGGCTCGACCTCCTCTGGCATTGTCAATACATCAGAAAACGCTTTGTGCCTACCGGCTCAGCCTGCTCTGGCATTGCGCGATACAGAGAGGGTTTAGATTTCTCAGGACACCACGGATAGCCTTCAGGACTCGGTCCCCCCCTCCACCCCTTGTCCCGTGCTTTCCTTTGCCAGCCGATCGGCCGCCGCTACTTGGCCCGGCCTGCTCTGGCAGAGATGATACTGCAGTGAAGGGTATCGGCTCTGCCTGCTCTAGTATTGCCAATGCTTCCGAGAGGTTTAAATATGCCAGGACCGCACGAGCGTTAAGCGTAAGCGAGTTATAAAGTATTCGGCACCCGGTACTTTCCTCCTCGACCCGGGCTTTCTTCCGGTTTGCCTACCCGCTCTGGCTACCTGGCTCGGCCTGATCTGGTGTTTCGGCGCTTCAGAGACTGGTTTAAACCTACCGGGAAACCACGATGGAAGGCAAGCTGGAGAAAGTCTTTGGGACCTGGCCCGCGCCTTCCCCTCATCTTGCTTTCTTTCAACTTGCGGAGGGGCCTTCCAGCTCTAGCTAGTCGTCTTCGCATACCCCATCCCTGCTACCTCACAGACGAGGGAGAGCGGGGTGAGGAATAACTTACCATTCTTTCTCCCTGAATTTCGACGGTCAATTAGAAATCGCTGACTCTATGCTGAAATCATAGGTTCACTGCAGTGTGCTGGAGGATTCTGAATTTGTTTCGGTTCGTTGTTTGGAGGATACGGGGGCTAGTTGAGATTTGGTTTCTTCTTCTTTTGTATCTAGTAATGGACTTCTATCATGTTTAATTCTAGCTGCACCACGATCGGCAGAGTGCCGTGTGAACGTATTACGGTATCATGCGAAGATGTATTCACGTAAACGCACTCGTGGCAAAGTCTCCGTTTGGATGCTGTTGGTGACCGCTGTTGGTGGAGCCCGCTGCCCGCAATATTCAGTGTACATAGTATTACTACTATAATTGCGATACAATTTATAGCACTCTACGGTACAGACAGAGTATGCTCACCATTGAGTTGGTGTGGTGTCCGTGTGAACAACCAGCTTTGCGTTCACTGCAGGGAAATGTGTGCTTTGCCGGGGCGTCCGGTTGGCAGCATTGATCCTGGAGTGGCTATACACGTAAAGATAGCGGCCGCGGTCTGCGTCTACCCGGGGATTCAGGGTTGCGACAATTTCGACGACGCGTACCGCGTGTAGCGTGATGCGAAGGAGGATCTCCTTGTGTGCGTTTGAAGAGCTTGGGTGTGAGTATCCACTCCCAACGCAGAAGCATGTATTCCCGATGTCCCACGACATTGATGATTTTTAGTTCGCGCCGGCTGCGATCTGTGAGCTGAATTCCGCGATTGGGCGATGCCAGGATAGGACATAGGAAGCTGTCGATTTCGGAGCCGGCGCTGTGGCGGAGTGATGGAGGAGGTGTTGGCGGGAGAAAACGTATGTTTTCAGTATCCATGGCGCGGTCGCTAAATGGGAATGGAGGACTTCAGCTGGTTTCTTCTTCTTTCTTGATCATTATCTATCGAGATTCGAACCTCGCACCCGCTCACTCCTCTGTCTGTGCTCCCGTCATCATCAGGCCTTTCGACCCACAGTGTCATTGGAGAAGAGCCCTCGGAGAAGCGCCGTCCTTGTTGGAAGGTATGACGAATCACCTTAAAGCCAGCACTATACGAAGGTGTGGATGGTCAGCGGCGGCGCCGCCAAGTCGTCCGCCGGCCAGTCTGCCGCCGGCAGGACGATCGATATAAGAGTCGCTAGATAGCCGTCAATTGAAAGAGCAACTCTCATACAAGTCATACGTTCTTGTGAAACTATTTCCGGTTCCTTCCAACAGTCTTCGATTCCCCTAGTGCGGATTTTCACTTCAAATCTCAATGTGCACGTTTCAGCATGCACAATCACTCGGTACTAGCTTTTACGTGCCTGTTGGAAATGGTGACAAATATGGTGGTTGACAGTGTGTTGACAAATCAAGGGAAGGAAAACAATTATCCGATCCGTGTTGGAGTCGACAATGCGTGTGCCGTACGTATATAGTAGAAGCTTGCCATCATTGTGTTGGTGGTAGCTGTCAACGTGAGTAAAAGATGAAGCGCCAAAACCCCTCATGCACAGTGTCGGAGCCATGCACCATACTCAGGAGAAACCAGACACCATCACGTACGCACCAGTCGCAATCGCGGCGGAGACGGCGCCCACCCGCCGACGTATCGAGCGCGCTCTAGACGCCTTTTGACGTGGGCATCTTCTCAGTCCTCCAGCAGAGCATCGCGCCATCGATCAAGATTACCGCGAGCCAGTATTTTCGTCGATCACGTATCGGTGCCGACCGGTAACGCTTCGCCAGGAATGGCTACTCAGCTCCCGCGATGTTCGTCGATAACCCCCTGCCGCAATCGACGTATACGCGGGGAAAACATTAATACGTTGTATGCGGCGGATTATGCATTATGGATGAGGGGATCCTCGAGAAATCGCCGGCCTATGATATCATTTTTCCATCCACTTTCTATTGCTTATTCGAATCACTGATGCTAGGTTGACGGCAAGAATCTCGTCGACGTTGTTATCATCTAAACAATAGAGGATCACGGTGAAGTTCCTAGTCACGGTAGGGAAGTAGGGAGGAAGGAACGTACCACTGATACCGCCGGTACTATGTGCCTGTATAATTGCGAACTCACTGATGCCAACTTCTCAGTCGCTCTTTTCTTGAAGTCGGGTTTACGTGTTAGTATCACGGAACTGAACGATATTATGAGAACACACAAGTGACAAGGCCCGAACAAATTCAATTCTACACTGCTCCCGCGTGCGTAGAACTAAAAACGTTCAACAGCTAACAAAACCGAACCAAGGAAAAGAGCCGTTGTCAAACCAAAGCCGTAGCGTCGCGGAAACAAAAGAAATGAGAAAGGATATTTTCTTGAAGCACGAAAGCGAACTATCGTGGATGGATGCCTGCAGGCTGGTCCTCACGAGGGATACCATGCCTACGGAGAGGTGCCGGGAGTTGACCCTCCCTCCTCATCAGAGCCGTCGTAATCCATGCACTCCTGCACGATGCGCATCGCGCCGGTGGTGGGCTTGTTGATGGGGGTGAAGCTGCTGGGCAGCGCCACCTTCTTCTTGGACATGGGCTTGTTGATCGGCGTGAAGCTGGAGGGAGAGTCAGCAAGTTGTTTCTTGGAGGCGCCCGCCTGTTTGCGGAAAGCGGCGAGCTTGTTCTTAGAACTCATAGGCTCGTCTGAGTCGTACTGCTTGTCATCCGAGGTCTCGGCGGCATTGGCATCGACAGGTCGCTGCGACGTCTCTGTGATCTCAGCGTTGCCAGCAGTCTTTTTCTTGAGAGCAGCGGACTTGCCCAGACGTGAAACCGAGTGACTCCACATCTTCAAGAGCTCCTCCTTTTCGGCCTCGTGGGTAGGCGAAGTGGAGCGTTCAAAGCGGCGCAGCATGGGGGAGCTGCTGGGGCTATGCTGCTGCGAGGGACCAACTGGCGTCTCGGGAAACTTCTCCTGGTTGGAACCGATGGAGAGATCCTGAGAGGCCAGCGTGATCAGAGCCGAAGCAGCGCTGAGAGTCGCGGGTTCTCTCTTATCTGCACAGTGCACCGCCGGAGGAGCAGCCGCACCCGAGAAAGAGGTGTTAGGGGCGTTCACGTTTCCTTCCTTCAAGATACCCATAGCGGCGAGCCTGTGAGCAACGACGGGTGGAACCTCCTTAGGACTCGGAGTGTCCATAAGAAGCATGTTCGGCACAGGTGGGTCTCTACCAATCGAGGTGTGCTCGCTCTTCAACTCCTCAGTAACCACGGTGGATGCGGGGGAGATGGAGGAAAGTGTCGCCTTTTTCTTCGATCCTGGCTTCGACTTCTTGACCCCGGTAGGCTTCGATTTCTTGCCCTTCGCGGTAGAGCCGGAAGTCTTGATGGTACTCTTTTTCGGCACAGGTGTCTCTGCTGCCTTGGCCTGGCCCGCGGAGTTGGCGAGGGATTCTCTGGTTACCCTCTTAGGCGCACAAGAAGCGATCGACTCCGTTGGCGAAGACCGCAGTTCATTTCCGGAGCGGGCAGATGCATTGTTCTCTTGGGTAGCGTCGTTCGGAGGTGAGTCGTGAACGGAGGCAACAGAACCACCTAAGCCAGGGAGCCTAATGACGGAGCTTGGCATCGGGGCACCGATAGGCCTATAAATCGGCTTACCAGTAGTGTCGTGACCGACCAGCACGCCCGCTGGGCCCAGCTGAGTCTGGTTCGGATTCGGCTGTGGGTGCGTAATGATCGGAGGGCTGTTGAGAGTTGGCGCGTTTGGATGATGGACGGTGCCGTATAGAGGACGACCCATCGCCTGCTTCGACATAACCATATCGTAGCGAACGGTGTTTGGATTGTCGTCAGCGATGCAGCGGAAGCAGTACACCCATGGCCATCCTGCAGGCCACAGCCGCTTGAGGTAGGTGGAGGCCATATACTTCGGCATCATGGTTAGGGGATTGTTGATGAATTCCGCCTTCTCGTTAACGCGAATGTTTCCGAAGCTCACGGTGCGTTCAGCATCACCGAACTCTTCCCTGATGGTGTTGAGTAGTTCCTACAATGATCAGTGACGGTGGCGGGAATGAGAAGTGATGCTTACCTCGATTGTGATGTTGGCCGGGAGGTAGATGTGGTACAGGATCTTGCCGCGCTGATCCTCGGAACGGAACTGGTGGAGGATTACGGTGCACGGGGTGCTAGAGGTGAGGTTGGCCTAAAAGGAGTCAGTCAATGATGTTGAAAAGATGGTATGTTAGGCTTACTGTAGGAGCCTCAACCGCAGAGCGAATGGCCTGGCTCTGTTGCAAAGCCTCGATAAGCTTGCTTGGGTCGTCGCCGCCCGCCGTGAAGACATACATGTTACTCATGTTGTTGCTGAAGTCGTAACCGTTCTGCTGAAGAAGTCAGGTAAGTCAGCGAGTTCTGAAGCTCATACAACCGGAGCTCGGTTGAGTTGGGCATGATGGAACAAGGGATGAAGAAGTGGTAAAGGCAGATCCAATAAGCAGCTTGGGTTGCAGCCCAGGTGAAATGGATGACTCACTAGTAGGGGTGGTAGGCTTTGGGGAAAAGATCGGGTAGATCAGGTAGTCGTAAGGAGCGTTAAGGCGAAAAGGAGTGAAGATCGAAGTAGTGAAGGTCGAAGGAGTAAAGAAGGAAGGAAGGTATGGGGAAAGGAGGGTATTTAAGGAGGGAGAACCTTGCAGGCAACGAAAAGACCGTAGCGTAATTCACAAGTTGTTAGTTGAGGAAAGCGTGTGAGCGTGAATAGAACCTGCGAGCGCATCATGTAAAAATCCCTAGCGTTTGCCCAGTTTGTCCAGGGCACGCAATAAATGCCCTAGTTTGCAAGTTGGCACCAATCAAACCTCGCGGCACGTGCGGTGAGTAGTGATTGTAGGTTCCGTGCACCTAGGGCTAGAATGAATGACGACTCGCTCAGAGAAAAGATGTGGCGTCTTTATCAAACATGCGACGCTTGACAGCGACACCGCTACCGCACGGTAAACTATTATTGATCAAACCGATGACGGCCGACTGTGCAACGAGTCCTAGAATGACAAAACCGCAAACGTTTTTTGATTTTTTCATTTAAGCCCTACCACCTGCACTCGAGTTTGGTAAATTTTCACCTTTAAGGACGCTTTTCCTTACATTTCCAGTCGTGACTAAGTCCATCGTTTGAGCCTTCAATGTTTTTGGAGGTGTTTCAGTCGCCACGTGTGAAAGACTCAATTCCACCGAGGAAGACGCCGAATGTGCTGGAGTCTCGAGGTGGTGTTGAAAAGCGATGGGAGAGCTCAGAGCTGTAGGCGGAAAGAGGCAGCGCGAAGAGCATATAACGGAGGGAAGAAGTGAATGGGGCTTGTAGGTAGCATCAGCGCTGGGGGGTCAAGCGGTGTCGTATGCTCTCTTAGCTGTCTACCCCTTCTTCTGCTTTTTCTTCGTAGTGGTTGGGTAACGAACCGCTCGCAGAAGTTGGTTAATCACGGTGATAACTCCAGTGCCAATCCCACGCACCTGATCTCCGGCATTCACAGCGCGCGGTTAGGTGACGGTTCGGCATTGCGTAAGTCCGCGGTGCAAGCTCAATCCCCGATCAAGTGGTTTGCGGTGCGTTCTTTCCTATGTACTCCTCCCCCGGGTTCTGTCATGTCACATGACCGTGGTCCGTTGATGCGTTGCATGAATATATTTCTCCGCGGCATTCCGGTGCTCCCGAGAAACGGCGGAGGATATAAGGCGCGGCGGATAGGGGGTGCGGTGGATATCTCGTTTAATGCTGCGGTGGAATCCGCGGAGCTGACCGAAGTGGGCGGACCGGTAGGCAGCATAGAGTCTGGACGGTAACTGTTGCGCATCTTGACGAGGTCCTATGCATCGTCGTTGTCAGCTCCGTCATTATGAGGGGCTCATTTGCCAAGAACGTTCCAGGCGGGAGGCAGAATCGAGAGTGGAGCGCACAGAGAGGAAGGCGACGACGTGGGGGTAAATCGTCAATCTGAATAATGATGACGATAAAAAGAAGAAGAGGGAGAAGAAGCGGAAGAAGCGGAAGCGGCAGCAGACGGCTAAGAGCGGATACGACCACGCTGGACCCCCAATGCTGGAGCTGTCTACTGACCCCATTCGCCTCCTTCACCTCCATCTCCCCCCCCCCCCTCCAACATGGCGATATATCTCCCTCTCGCTCCGTCTTCCCGCCGACAGCTCTTCCATCGCTGGGCAAAATCGTTTCGAAATGGAGCCATAATCCACCCTTCGTTTTCTGCCTTCGGCACCAGCAGTCCTGGTGGCTTCATTAACCTCAGCTGCACGCAGCACAAAGCTACCAATGGTTCAAAACATCAGTCGCAACGATGGAGAACAGCGGATTTCACTCGACCGGCGATGCCTCCTGAGATCCCAAGGCGTGCATGATAGGACTAAGACGCAGGAGAAATTTTTGAAAAAGCGCGTCCAACAAGTTTTCCATACGGTAACTACAGAGCTCCACCTCGGCGATATCAGAGGTGGTGCATACTTTTCGTCATCTCAGGCGTTGAAGGGTAGTTCTCCGCCATGACGACCGTTGCGGAGGTGTATCATGTCATTGAGAGTTCAGGGTTAGGGGCGAAATCCGCAATAATTTCCTGACGGCGAACTCCATTGGAATGGTGCAAGCGACGTAGTTACAGACAGGTGACGCTGCAACGGCAACGTCCGCAACCAGTCGGTCGCTCCAAAAATGTCCGCCACAGTACAGACGTCAAACGAAGCCCGCATGAGCCAGCGCTAGCAAGCCGATCCGCATCATCTGCCATCATTCGTGCATCGCGATGCCCCATCCGCTCTGCTGGGTTTCCGTTAGTTTGACCTCCAGAATGGGGCAGCGTGTCGCCCGTGACTCCCCTGTGTTACGGTGCCAGGTACCACGATTGTGAGGAGCGTTGTTCACGCTGTGACTGCCATCGACAGGCGAAATCCAGATGCGCAATCTCCCTGATCCCACGCGATGAGTTCACAACAAGACGGAGGAGCGGGGATCGCGCACTAGGGTCCAAATCTATGCTTTCCTTAGGGGTCGAGTGTTTTGCCTCGCCAGCTCGGACCTAAATCCGCTTCTTTTTTTTCTTCTTAGTACTGGGGCGCTAAGCAAGCGTGTCAGCGTTCCGCTATGGTTTACCCGGCAAACGAATTTCCATATAACCCCAACCATCCCCTCGCGACCGTTCGCTTGCTCTCAGCCACACGCGCACACACACACACACTCACAAATACACTCACACTCAATCCCCGTTGATAGCCACTGCCATCCGGCTTCCATCGCCAATATCCCTACGCACAAACAACAGAACCAGCATCACTCTTATTGTCTCCTCAGTTCTTTTTCCCGACCCTCTCATCTCCATATTTCATCGTGACTGCTCAGCGTGGTTGACGTGTAAGTGATACGTCCTTCGGTGGAACTACTCACCCCTAACCCACCTCAGAACCTGACGTTGTCACCTTCACAACGTCACCACTAACCGGTGCTTCCAGATCACCCTACGCATGTCCGCAATGCCAGATTCCAAGTATTGCAGTCACTGTCAGAAAGACCGTCCGATGACCCTCTTTATGGGCATCAACCACAGCCGGAACGCAAAGAAACCCGGCGAGATGGACATCTTGCGCACCTGCAATGAATGTCGGACGAAAGCGGCCAAGAAAGTGCACGCATCACGTTCGGGAAGGAGCACGTGTTCGGGCAGGAGCACACGTTCTGGTAGGAGCACAACCGCCCAGCGGAGCGTGACGACGGAAGCCCCTGATGTTGTCCCGGTTAGAAAGGTAGGTTACATAGTGCCTGGCTTCCATCTCGCAAATCTGACAGAATTCAGAGGGGTCGTCCCCGTCGGAACCCGCTCCCCGTCCAGAACGATGGCGGAGAAGCAGACGAATCCAGTGATGAGCCTGCGCTCAAAAATAAGCCTCTTGCGAAAGAAGAATCATCGTCGACGACGGACGAAGATGTATCGCAAAAGGGGAAAGGCATCGCTGGAACCAGCGAGACAGACACACCTGACGAAACTCCACGGCAGCTTAGGGCCACTACGATGAGAAAGCCGTCTGCAGCAGCGTCAGAGGTCAAGCGTCGCCGCATGGGCATCAACCTATGCAACGTCAACGCTGCTGTGAAGCGCGTCATCTCCGAGTCCCCTCCAGCCGGCGGGGCGACGCCAAGCGGTTTGGAAGAGATCGACTCCTCCGCCGATCGTCAGACCGCCTACACGATTAGCAGTGATTCGGACAGCGATCATGACCACCAGGACACAGCTAGAACTACTCAGGTAGTCAGGAGGATGTCATTACGCGCCCGTTCTAGTCGGCCTGCGAGCGGTACCAACCATACGCACGAGGGTTCCGAAGTACACTCGCCAAAGAAGCCTGCGCAATCAACGCTTCCGGCTAGCCGTGACCCAACCCTGAAGGGCGCCCAGGTTTCAGTACCAACAAGCAAAACTTGTGCCGGCGCCACCTTCTCCCAAGAACGATCCAAATCGCAAGTTGCGCGTCTTAAGCGCCGCGCCACCTCTCCCATGGGTCGCACTCCTTCCCGTTTCCTCAGCGCCGCCGCTATCGAGCACAAAACTTTAGCTTCTCCCAGCGAAGCCTCATCTCCCGTCGAAAACCAGGGATCGCCCGCCTCCGAAGCCGCGCAAGGCCCATACCGTGCCTTTTCGACCGCGCGCCAACTGGCCACCCGCGAACTTCTAGACTTCACCTCAAATCTGGAGCGCCTCGTCCGCATATTGGACACTGCCGCCAAGTCTCTCCCAGTCGAGAAGTTGGTGATACTACAGAATGAGATCCGCCATGATTGGCGTGTTGACGAGATGGCGACTTTCGTCGAGGGGTATTACAGGGGCGCTACTATGTAGGCGGAGCATGAGGCGCAGGTTGTTGATACTTGGCCAGCGGGTGGCAGAGGGGAAATGGGGGCGGCCACTGCTGGGAAAAGGGAAGTTACCGAGTGAGGAGATGTGCGAGATGTATTTTTACGAGTTAATTTGGTCGCTGCTTTCTACTTTCTGCTTTCTGCTTTCTGCTTTCTGTTATTATTAATGTTGTCTTTGAACTCGTCGCTGTAGTGCATGGGGCCTGATAGTCACTTACTTAGAATTTTGTTAGCAATTCAGTTGGTGCTGTTCTGCAAGTTTGGCAATGGTAGCGACGAACCGGAGGTCCGCCGAAGCCGTTTCCTGCGCGTAGTTAGGTCTTAATAGGAGTAATTCTTTCGAGTTACGCACGCACGCGGCATGAGTAGAATGTGCATGAAAGCCGCGCGGTGAATCCAGCCAGAGACAGTGCTCATTGCTGGAGACAGGTTAACTTTGTCAGCACGGTAAAATCTTCCATTCTTGATCGGCGCGCTGCCATATTTCTCCTGGCCGGAACATTCAGGCTGCCGTGATATGACCCATGTGGCGGATGTGATGTTTTGGTATACGAATGGTTGGCGAGTGGAACCGTGTCATATAATGCCGTCCGGAATACATGAAGGATCTCTCTACCGGTTTCTAGTGCTAAGTGGTGGTGAGTTTTCAAATATGTGTTTTGGACGTTGGGTATTTCGCTCGGGAAATATCTCTTCACCTATCTAGGGGAATATATCTCTGCATGGGCAAATATCTGGACGTACATAGTCTAACCTATTACCCTCTCCCGTAAACGTACGTGATGTTGCTGAGCCGCGAAAAGCGCCTGCGATTAGGTCATTTCTTCGCAACCCTAACGGAATACTCGATACTACCACCGAGTGATGGTGGCGGACAAATGTTTGCCGACAGTGTTTGGCTAGTTCTTTGGATATTTTGAATATTCCAAACCCACCAACCCGTATAAATAGTTACGTCTTCATCCACCCTTCTTCCCTTGTTTTCTTCGTGAATTCTCAAGACTTGCTCTGATCTCAACGTTTACGTTTTGCTCACTACTCTCTTGCTCTTTACACCTTTGTTACTCTGCAACCCTCCTCTTCTGCTCTTACTCTTGCTCTAGCTTTGCTCTTGCTCCCCTTCCTCTTTCCTCTTCCTCCCCCCTCTTCCTCCTCCCTTTACGTTTTCTTGTGCACAGCACAAGTTACGAAGAGCTTGCGACAGCAAATCTCATTTCGACGTTTCGGACTACGGTTCGTTTCGCTTTACGACGACGGTCGGATTTATTTTCGAAACGTCGCCTAAGGTACATATCTCCCCCTACTTAGCTACACCATGGGGCTCTCTCATGCTTGCGGAAAATGACTAACGAAACCACTACTAGGACTTCCTATACAGATCCTACGGGACTGTTGGATTACGACTACCGTCGGTAATCTTTGAAGAGGTTGTCTACGGTACATATCTCCCTATACATCACTACATCATGGGGTTCTCCCATATCTGCGGAAGGTCACTGACTAAACCACCACCAGGACTTACGAGTGACGTACTAGGGTACAGTGCGACCTTACGAGTACGGTCGGTAATTTCTTGAACGGTCGTCTAAGGTAGATATCCCTATAGACTCTGCTACAACTTGGAGTTCTTCCATAGTTGCGAAGACGTACTGACCAAACCACCATCAGGACTTCCTGTTAGACACGTGCTACGATAGTGTCAGATACGACGACGGTCGATACCTTTTTCTTAGGTAGTTTACGGTACATATCTCCCTATACAATCTACTACACCTGGGGGTTCTTCCGTAGTGCGGAAAATGACTGACCGTATTACCATGAAGACACCGAGATTTCTTACACATTACTTCACAAGACCGAGTTTGTGAAGCAAAGTTGTCAGATATGGACAACGTTACCAGCAAGATTGTGGCGAAAGTGTGCAGTGGCGGTGGCGACGGTGGCAACGGCTCTGACAGGATAGTCTACAAGTTGGGTATCCAAGACTTCGACAACTCCGACAGCGAGATGAAAGACGGCGGCGAAGATGACGAAAACACCGACTCCGGGGATGGAGCTCCTTTCGTGGCTCTTCCTCTTGATTGTGACGACGAAGACAGACTCCGACTTCTACCAGGAAGACTGAGACGAGGACGAGAAAGCCGATGACAAGAAAGCCGACGGTTCGAATGGAGACGACGCGAAAAGCGGCGACGATGGTGACAAATCGGACTCCGGCGATGGAGCTGCTTCGACTCCTTCTCCTCGTAGCTGTGACGACGAAGACAGTGACCCTGAATTCTACGAGGAAGACAAAGAAGTCCACAAGAAGGACGGACAGGCAGGTGAACGTGCAGCGTTCTGCGTTCCGCGGGACTGACGGGAGGGGGGGGGGGAGGGGGGGAGGAGTGGCGACGACTCCGTTGATGATGACGACTGCAACGATGAGGACGACTCCAACGATGATGACCAGTGTGGGGTAAGTGGTAGCCCACTTGACGAGGACGAACTAGAATCCCTCGCGACTCTTTTTGAGACGCTTTACGTGTCTCGCAAGACGATCCAGAGAAGTGTATCCGCTGCTGCTGTGGTCGAACAACAGAGCAGTGCACTTCCTTACTCTCCAGCCACCGGAAGTTCCAAAGACACGGACGGAATGGAGTCACTTGTGGCTCTCTTTGAGAAACTTTCCATGTCTGACGAGAGGACCAAGAAGGACGAGGTGGAGTCACTTGTGGCTCTGTTTAAGAACCTGTCCGTGTCTGGCAAGAGAGGCCAGAATGCGGTGTCAGCTCCGGCTCCTCCCAAGCGGACGGACGGGGTAGAGTCATTCGTGGATCGCTTCAAGAAGCTGTCCGTGTCTGGCAAGAGACGCCAGGACACTGCGTCGGCTCCAGGTCTCCGGGGCGAAGTGGACTGTGTGGAGCTTGGCTAGGGTCCACCCCGGTCGAGAGGCCGGGAGTGGTGCTGCTGGCGGTGGACGAAGAGGATGGTTATACAACGTTCTCAAGTCGTCCGACAGCAGTCCGCTCCTGGAACACCTCGCCCGCTGGTAGTCACCACCGGCGAGCCAGCGTCGTCACGCCGAACATCGATGAAATCATCGTTTCCTTGCGGGAGCTGGATCAGTTGGAGCATGGGATGAAATCCTGGCCCGAGGACAGTTACGGTAACATGGACGAGTCGTGGACTGTCGTAAAAACGGAAGGTGGCAACTACAATCCCGGCTCGACCGATTCAGGAAAGACTAACCACGCTCAGACGGAGGGCTCGAACAACAGCTACTGCAAAGCGGACGGCTCGAACCATATCTACTGCAAGGCAGTCGACTCGGGTGAGACCGACGATGCCAACCTCACGGACGATAGCTACTCCAATACCGACCCGGCCGAGGACGAAAACGACGATACCAACTCAGAGGATGCCTACTCTGTGGCTGACGATAATGACACGAACAAGGTGCGCAAGGCAATTCAGTTACCGATAAACACTGCTGGTAAAGAGGAAGGCCACGGCATCGGTTCAGTGGAATGTTGTGTTGTTGAGCAAGCCAGCTGTACAGGTGGATTTGATGGTATTGACAACTGTCATGTCTTGGCGGATTTAATGAAGAAAATGTGGTGGATTCCGATGGACAAAATACGGCAGATGAAGACAGCAGTGAGACTGGTACAGGAGAGGTTCTGGTGGAGGAGAATGAAAATACACCGGAGAAGAGTGGGTATCTGGCGGACGCAGAGGATAGTGGCTTGGTGGAGCAGGTCGCAAATCTCACGGAAGGGAGGCGGATTCAGAAGATAGTGACATGGAAGAAGAAGGTTCAGTAGAAAAGAGTGGAAATCTGGCTAAAACTGGAGGATAGTCGGTTGCGGTACAAGACTACCAACGCGGAAATTGATGAGTGAATTGAAAGGACGAAGATGCCTGCTACGGACGTGATATCCCAGGACGTTACCGAGGATATACAGCGATGCAGACAGCGATTTTAACCGAGTCAGCGTGGGTGGACGTGGAACTGATTCGGAAAATCGCGCAACGCCCCACTTCGAGGTGGTGGCGGAGAGGAGGTTTCTAGTCGCAGAGTTTGGCAGCGGTAGCGGCAAGAGGAGAGCTGAAAATAGCGGCCGGTGGTGGATACGGGGTATGAGGAGTACGCCTGCTGCTGGCCTTCCGTACGAGTTCCTCGCGAATCCCGGTGATACGAATCACGGAATCCAACCCCTCCCAAATATCTGTGATGCGCAACGCGAAGGCCAGCGTCACCGCGCTGTCAAAATGAGCTTCACGAAACTTTCTAGGTTTGTTTTTGCCAGAATATGGTTCGTCCGGAGATGACGATGTCCCCAGTGTACTCTAGTGGAGGCAGCAGTATCCGAGCACGGGTGACGGGTGACCGGCGACGGAACGCCGACCTTCTGAAGGGATTGATGCAGAGGTTTCCTAGTCTATCAAGACTGTATATATAGAGAGCGCGCTGCTCGCGATGTTGCTGCTGTATCGAATACTACTGTCATGTTTATCTACCTCTTATATTCAATGGCACCTTTTCATTCTGATCGCAATGGAAACCCCCAAAATACTAATTGGTGTCAATTCAGCGGCCTCTTCCCTTCCTAGACCGCGGAAACCAAAGAGCATATACATCTATCTTCCAATTTCCCAAAAACTGCAGTCTACGTCCCCTGTCTCTCCGCTGATCAGAAAGAGCTATGTACCGAGCCTTGGTGACTGTTAGATATTGGGGTAGGTAGAACATCATAATAGAATTCGGTACGGCAGCAATATTTTAAGCAGTGAGCTCTGTCTGTATACAACCTTAATCAACCAGAAAGTCTCTGCATCACTCCATTTGAGGAAACGTCTGCCGGGCCCGGATACCTCGCTAGGTACACTGTCACCTCCGGACGTCGCATATGCTGACAAACCCTCGCGTAAGGAAGATGATCTGAACCCCATCTTAGCAAGGCAGAATGTAATCTAGAAAATAAATCCCCGGGTACCTCCTCAAAGCTTGTAATCATGTCAAAACGCCTCGCAGAGGACAAAGGATTATTGTCACTGTAGGAGAAAGTGTTGACCCACTAGTCAAACTATGAGATCAACTGCCAGAAGGAACGGCCAGCAGTGTTCTGCATAGACTAGTCCCGACCAAATTTGGGCGTGGTATGGTCTGGTCGGAATACATCATGAACGACCAGGCATAGGTCGGGATAAATCTGGCTAAGAAACAACATTTGACATCGGAAATGCTCTAAAGACCGCCAGAAACTAAGGAAACTTTTGCGGCTGAGAGAATTAACAGTTAACCCGACGTCGGGTTGGTCGGGATGTATCCCGACCTACTAAATCATAGGTCGGGTATACCTAATTTTATCTCGACCGGCTAAAGTCATGATCGGGTCGGGATATATCCTGATTGACTCGTCCGGTCGGCCGGCCGGTCTAGTCTATGTAGAACACTAAATGGCGAGTGAAAACAGAACAAAAAACATTCATCCCCGGGTACCTCATGACAAAAAGGAGAGCTGAAGGACCTTCTTTAAATCCTTCGTCATCATCTCCACTAGAAGCTTCCACAGAATTCACCTCCCCGGTGTCTAGGCTAACAGAACCTTGGTTCATAGCCCGTGGATATACTTTGAATGTGGTTCCCGTGGAAGATTCTTCATCATGATGTCGGCAGGTAGGTTGTTAGGATTGCGGTGGTTTGGCACCCGGTCCGGCCAAGATGAAGACATCTCCGGATGGCATATTTCGGTCGTCTCCGTCTCCGTTTCCGACAATGTCTACGTCTCCGGCAACCTCTGCGTCTTCGAGCTAGATAACCTGGTGGGCTATGTTGTGCAGATGCCTGATGGTGTGTCCTGTAGCAGGGAGCTTCGGGTGGGTCGAGGTCAGAAATCTGTCATCTGATATTCGGCGCGGAGGTAGTTCTTAAATGCGGTCACTCGTTCAAGATGCTGGCGGCGGGAGGACGCCAACCTGATTCTTGAGAGGCCGTCCGATAGGCTTGTCTCTTTCTATGATGAAGATCTACAGGATAGAGCGGTGTTCTACATAGACAAAACCGGTCGGACGAATGGTCAGGTCGATCACGATAATATTAAAAAAACTCGACCAAGGATTTTGTAGGTCGGGATATATGCCGACCGACCAGTCCTTGCCAAGCTCGGTCGGCCTAAGACGGCCGGCGTCGGGATAACGGCTAAGCGTATCAGCCGCAATATTTTCTGTCATAGATGTGCGTCCGCAATGTGTCGAAGACGGCCGCAGCCAATGCTGGAAGTGTAGGGCGTCCGCAATGTGGCTATAACTGTGGCAGAAAAGCTGGCAGACCACAACAATGGTCGCAGAGAAAGCGTCAGCGCGCATGAGTATGCTATAGGATGACCGATGGGGGGGACTCGAGATTATGTAGATATAGAGGACCTCCGCTATGTCCACCATCGCTACGTCCACCATCACTACGTCCACCATCGCTACGTCCACCGCCATAGCTTACTGTCGCTCCTAACACCCATCCCACCTTACTGCATGCCGCGTCCTCGGGGTAAAACACCTGCCAGCGAACGCCATCAGCCTCCCACTACCTCGTCGTGTTGTCTTCTGCCCCGCGAAATATAATGAGAGGCTTAACACGATCGATACCGTCGGCGAAGATTGTCAGCTGTATTGTCGCTTGCCTTTTATCCCACCCTGATCTCCGTGAAGCTACCCGTATTGTCTTACTCCCTTTGATATCTTAGATCTTCCCATCAAGATACTCCCAAGGGAGTGGTGTTTGGTCCATGTTAAGAATATTCGATGGAAGACAGCAACCGGCTGAAAGTACCGACTGTACCGCTGTATCTTCCATGCCGTCGCGTAGCTGAGAGTTCCGCCGGTTAAAACATCGAAAAGAAACAATCATCGCACAGTATTCTGTTGGGATTTGCTGGGCTGTATTTGTGACAGCGCGGATGGTAATCCTATTACGTGAGAGTAACTGACTGAACCAGCCATTCGAAACCATAAATACCGTAGGAGTGTCGGAATAAAGTTGAAGAAATAACAACCTTGCTGTCCGTTCGAACCGCTTTTTCCGTACCGTCTTCTCCTCTTTACGTCGATCTGCAAACGCTTGCACTAAAGCTTTCTCAAGCTTAAGCCAACGCCCACGGGATGGCCGGCGTCGTTGCTGTAAAAGTTTCATCGCAATTAATTTCTCCTCCTCTTGTCGCCATCTTCGAAAATAGCATGTATGCTTTAGGTTGTAACGTTCACAAACCTCCGCAGGCGTCGGAACTCGCAGGATGCCTTTGCCCTGATCGAACACCCTGCCATACGCCGCGTATGACAGAACTCCCAATTTGAACGCAGTCGTATATGCTCGTCGCTATCGGTTGGAGCTTGTAGCTGGAGGTGGAAATCTACGCATGAGATCTGCGGTAGCCTATCGTTTTGGGCCGGGCTTTGGTTTTTGTTTCCGAGGCGATAGTAGTATACGGGGATACGGCTCGTGTCTGTGATGATCTTCATCTTCGTCTAAAGTATGGTCAGTAGTTTGTTGAACCGTAGGTGAAAGTACCAGAGCTATGAACTGCAGTAGAACTGTGTCCATGGCGTTCGATACGGTCGCATTGACTCTGCTGTTCTCCATTATCGTCGTCCTGATTCCAGTTGACGTGGTTTTGGTATGGTTCTAAGTAAAAGTCTACATCAACCATTCGGAGGCTGGCAGCTCGCTGCCATTCTCACGAACTCCTTCAGCCTCAGGTTCCAACCTCGTAATTAAGTGAGGTTCTATTGCCGCCACCACACGAACCCTAAGCGCCCTAGCGCGCCTCCACACCGCGCTAAGGTATTTCACAGTGAGGACAAATATCCGGGTTTATACGGTACTGGACGAAGATGATGTCGTCGCTCACGGTTTTAATGCTACTGGACGGAATTCAACACACGACAGTGGGAAATACTATTACAGTTGGTGGATAAGTGCTGTAAATGGAGGCATTTGTTTTCACTACCGGACTGCAGTCGACTGCAGTCCAACCTTGTCCAGCGAATGGGCGCACGGGACGGACTACTTTTATTCCGTCCGCAAAAAGGAATGGACGGGACTAGATCATTGCAGTCCGTCCCGTTTGGACTGCAGTCCAGACCGGACTATGGAGAACACTGCTCTGGTCAGGCCCACATCTAAAAAAAAACCGGCTTGCATGACATCGTAGGTTTCAAAAAAGCTCAACTAGCATCACCGGAAGATAGCTAGGCCAGTTCTAAATTCGACTGCTCTAATCCCGCCTATATCTCGACATGGAAGGCCTGCTGATGGTTGCCCGCCGGTATGTATCGACAATAACTCACACGAGATACATTCCTGTATAATGAAAGAAACTGGGAATCGTATATGATCTGGCATCAGTTCATGGAATAGACTATGGTGACCACCAACTGCCCGACCTTTTTTGCCAGCTGCGCCGGCTTGTGAGTAAGCTCAGCCACCACGGTCCGTTGTTGCGCAGCTACCTATCAACCAAGTCTACAAAGGGAACCTTTGATCACACTCTTTGTCCGCACACTCTACAAACGCAATTCCCTACCAGGCACTCCGCGGACCGAACACTTGCGCGGCCGTGATACCGGTAATAACAGCAACGCATCAAAACAAATTAGGGTAGCGCGCTTCATATTGCTGCGCGGCAGCCTTGTGTGCGGCCCAGGCCTTGTCCGAACATCGCTTGCTGCATCGCCCGCACGTCTGGATGCTCACACTGTGCTTATGCTTGCAGATAATACATTTCCACTTGTAAATGGCTGGCTTTGACAATCCGGAACCCATTTCGTTTCTGTTTTGAGAGTAGTGGGTTGAAAGACGGTACCGAGTCGGGGTGAAGTAAACTGAGGTGTGGAAAGAGTTCGAAAGACAAGCGGGGATATGTTCTGCGGGGTTTGAGTGTGTTCGTGAGGTGTTTGGAAGGTTAGAGAAGGATGATGGAGGAGGGAAGATGTGAGTACGGATGAAGGAATGTTAGCCAGCGATCTGGCGGTATCTTTTGGATGAAACACACCCCTTCCATCCCTCCAGCCCGTATGATGCATAGAAAGCTGGCAAGCTCACCTGTTATACAATACCTGCCAGCCGACAAATCCCGGGTTCTGAGCCCGACTGGAGCAGGCAGGAGATGTTGTGAGTCATTCTTTCTGTCGGGTTAGGTGAGAGGCTTGAACGGGGACGGAGGAGGGAGGGTTGACTCCCGAGGAGGGCGGGTCGAAAAGCAATAGGGAAGCAGTATCGAGCTAGGGGACAAGGGTTGGTGGCAACACCCAGGAGTAGACGGATATCATGATCTACTTCTCTTCATCGAGTCCGATGATCCTCGCACAAAAAATCTCCGGCAGCCCAAGCGATGTTACGTGTCATGTTCCGGGTGATATGTAGTGCTCCACACGTCTTGCCAAAAACAAAAACTAAAACAGAAACATCCGATGGAAACCAAAAGAGCTGAATTACGCCGATGTATGCGTACACCCCCTTTACTTTTCATTTGCTCTCTTCTACATCGAGCCTCCGGCCTAGAGGGGTACAGGCAAAGAGCCGTATGCACAGACGGACATTAATAGCCAGCTCGCCGTTCGTATTGCGATCCAGTAATTGGATTGCAATGTAGTGCTGGCTGCAATGCTACCTTCATTCCAGGAATAATCCATGACGCAAACGCGTTGAGGGAGCGCACCAGTCAAGGGAGAGGCTACGGAAGGGCTTCGAGAGCGAGTGAAGGCCCCGGAAGAGTCAGGTGGCTGAAGGGTCGGGGCACGGAAGAGTCGAGGGAGCATACGAGATGTAGATAATGTCATTCTCCAGATAGGCGACATCCAATCAATGAAAAAACAGAAATCCCACCGATTTCCGTCTATGTTTTGCAGAATAGCTTTCCAACGAATTTTCGCACACCCTACTGACGTCGTTGCCACAGAATATGGTGGGATAGATCTGTTCATACGTTACCAGCTCACTCGGCGCGCTTAACGTAGCCACTATTATACATGCAGCCGACTACCTTCGCAGAGAATTTGTTTCTACTGTTGAAATAGTCGAGTGATGGAATGTTTAGGTCTGTACCTCACTGTCTAGCCATACTAATTTCCCTGGCAAGCGCTTCTTTCCCTCGCCATCCCTTTTCCTCGCTTTGCCACTTTCTCTCCTCCCTTCCGTCTTAACTTCACAGCAAGTTCAGCGCAACCTCTTCCCTTCCGCGACAACTTCACAACTTCTTTGCTTCCATCCCACAACCAGTCATCCTCTTTCGCATCGCGACGACCTTTTCCCTCACTTCCTACCTTTCAAAACCACAGTCGTCTGATTCAGGGAAAAATTCAAATGCCTCCTAAACGGCCCACCGCGGCTGATTTTATGAAGCCAAACCCTAACGTCGACTCGAGGACGCCTACCGACAAGTCCATGCAGCGTCTTCCTCGCGCTACACAGCAGAGCAAGGTTGGTTCATCTCCGGTGTCTACTAACGACTCCCATGTTGCTGCTGGCATGGGGCTCGAGATTCCTGCTGTTTTGAACCCGTCGCCCACCAACTGGTCTTCGAACTTTGTCGAAGGCGTTGTCTCCAAGGATAACAGCAGGAATGGCGTTGGCAACACCAACAACACCACCACCGCTCCAGACACTTCTTCCGTCGCGAAGAACGATGTGATTAGCAGCAAGGAGGGACGCAGTATCACTCGCAACAAGGACGAATATGTTGTCAAGGCTAACAATGGCGCTACGCACACGTTCACGACCAAGAGAGTCCCCAAGGACACGACGGTGGGTGTCGCAGCTAATGGAAACAACATCGTCACTTCGGGTGTCACCAAGTACAAAGTTGTCACCAAGAGCAACGCTGCCATCCAGGACAACGCTGTCACCAAGCCCAACTCTCCCACGGAGACCGGCGGTGTTACTGATACGTTCAGGAACACCCCGTGGCGCAGAGACCAGGTCGATGGTCGCGGTGCCCATAACCACCAAGCTCCCGGGAACACCTGTGCAGACTGGCGCGGACGGGGCAAGTTCGCCGGAGGAAGCGGCGGTGGCGTCGGGCGCTACGGCTCCTACTTCTCGCGTTCCGTCACCCCACCGCCGCAGCGCCCCGACGACCAGACGTTGTTGGAGCGTCGGGATGCGGCGAGGGAGGCGCGCGCGAAGAAGGAGCGCCGCTGGTTCGAGGAGAACGATCTCGACACCCGCCGAAAGGCTGCCGCCAAGATCCGCCAGGAGACGAAGGAATACAGGAGCAGGCGCGTCCGTAAGGTTGCCGCTGCTCCTGCGGTTGGTGCCGAAGCCGATCCAGCTGATCCACAAGCCAACACCAACGTCGCCAGGGTCATCGTCGGCGGCAGGTTCATCCGGGCTGACGATGACCGGCAGCGGTACTACGATGACGAGGAGGTGATGGAGGTCGTAGGTTTCCCTGCTTAGCCCCCCTTTTGAAGGACACCATACTGACATCCCCTGTGACAGCTGGCCAAGCTCAAGGAGCAGAAGGAATCTGGCGCGTACCGCGAGAAGCTCCAGGTGCCTGGGCCTGTGGGCTCCGAGTACGCGGTCATGATGGAGACGGCTAAAGAGCTCTGGGAGGCCAAACGTCGCCGCAGAGCCGGCTACCCGCCCGCACCTGTAGGTTGATGATGCATCAATTCAAGGTGACGTGTGGAGACTAACTACTCTATAGACCGCCGATGCCAGCAGGTACAATTTCTCGTACATAGGTATGTAAAGGACCATGCCAAAAAGGATTGGACAAAGCCCGTTTTGCACAACAAATGCCCATTTTGATGCTACCAAACATACCCTCCACCTGGTCCAAAAAATATCGTCTCTTTTACAGAAGCTTTACAATCACAAGCTTCTTCTTCAATAAAAACGTTGATGGCTTTCATCAACGATTGGGGCTGTACGGCGTTGTATTTCGCAGGAGTTGAAAAGTGGCACGACATTTTGTATGGGGCTCACATACAAAAAGCTATTTGGCAACCATTAACTTTTCCCCCGTATTGGATTGCTCCACAAGAACAATTCACAACTCCGTGAGGAGTCTCGATATCGTTGTCGGTGTAGTTATAGAGGTCTCCCGAGTCTCGATGATGTCTGATTTTTTTTCGATACGTTGTGGTTGTTGTATCGGTGGTTGAAAACGGCCATTTTTGGTGTAGTGTAATGGTAATGGCCAATCTTTTTTGTCCTAGTACTGTAGAACTTCGCTGTGCCATAGTTCAAGATGCGAAGCGTCTCTGAGGCGGTCTCTATTAGACGTCCGGCGGTTGGTCGATGGCGAGAGAAGGGGGTAGGGCGGAACAGCTCTCTTTTGTTTTGTTTTGAGTTTTAAGGCGTTTCTCTAGTTGCGGAATCAAAGCTCTTACAAAATTCGCTGTTGTCTTCAAAAAATCTTGAGATGAACTGGCCGAAGGAAGATGAGATGACGGCGCGCCGGGGGATTTCAACTTCATAGAGGCATGTGCGGTAATGTTAGGAAATCCGCATCTCTCGATGAATACGTACAGCGTGCAAGTAACTACGTGCCTAGCTGCAGTGATGATGATAGATCCGCTCTATTGCCCCGTTTCTCAGATCTCTCGGCCGTTGCCAATGCGAGTATGCAACCCTCCATCGAACGGGTTGCCATACTCAAGAACAATCTCCACGCCATACGCAAGGCGACCGATCCCGCACCGCGACCCATATCAATCTGTCTTCTACTTACACCGACCAGTATCTGTGCAACACATCCGATCTGGCCATCCGTTACTTCGCCGGACATCACATGAACCTCCCTGGCGGTAATAGAGACGCGCACTTCATTGAACAGGCAGACTTCGCCAGAGACTCTGAATTACCTGTGATGAAGACGCCCAAAAGTCGACATCCGGCATGTCTTCACCTTGGCCCACCAGCTGTCAGAGAAATGCGATCAAATACAATCATGAAGACGACACCATGAAGATGATTGTCCCTCGGGTGGGGCGTGGACATATATCCGCAGACTACGTATTGCACCCGGGTCACATGGAGAGTCAATTCGGTGGATGTCTCTATTGATGCACGTGAAAGCGGTTGAAATAAGGTGATTTTAATTTCCCTCTTTTTTGAGAGTGCACACCTTGTCCTATCTCCGTGGTGTTTCTCCCACGCATTTCTTTTTCACGATGGCACGGTGTCGAATTGAGGATCACTGTTTTTCTCTTTTCAGCTCCTGTGGGATTTTGCTACTGTTGATCTCATTTTTTATGCTGCTTTATTGGGTTTCTGATCATCTTCTGTAGGAGAAGTTTCAGAATATGGGACGGCTCGAGATGACAATGTCCCTGATGTAGTGGAGCGGGGTATTCCAGCACTGAAGACTCACCATCTAATACGGTCTTTGCAGAGATGTTTTGGTAATTAAACGTGTACATGGAGAGAGCTCGCTGCTCACCATACTGTTGGTATCCCGAATACTTTCCTGTATATCACCTACCTGATAATCCAACATCGACTGCGGTAAAATGCAACAGCCTAGGCAACAGATCGAAACTTCTACATGATGGAGATGTTAGACACCGATACAGAAAACATTCATCAGTTATTTTACACATTTTGTATTCAAATTTGAAATGTAACACTACGTGCAGGCGACTGCGGTGAGCCACTTGCAATCATTGGTGCTGATGATCCTGAGATGATACGGGCTGAAGCAGTTCCACGGCGAGAAAGATCCAAAATTGCACGGCAGATCACTGTGTTAAAGTAGCGTGAAAGGAAAAAAAACCGAGCAAGCCCAGGTGGCCTACATCAATCCTGCGTAAAAAGAAAACGAAAAAATCAAAGTCCCGGGAGGCCCCCCGCGGTTCTTACCGTTACCCAAGCCTCACCACCGCGTCCATGATCAAAGCACCCTTATCCCGCTCGCTACCAACCGAACTCGAATCCACGACATGGTAGCGACGCCGGTCGTATTAAAGACCTTGCCTTCCTACACGAGCCACGGAGCTTCCTGTTGTCAGAATAGGGGACGTCCGGAGACGGCGAAGTCCCTATCCTAGTGGGGTATCGAGCACGGGTGACCGGTAACGGAACACCGATCTCCTGAGGGGATTGATGCAGACATTTCCTAGTATATTAAGCTTGTATATAGAGGGAGCTGGCTGCTCTCGATGTCGCTGCCGTAAAGAATACTATTGAAATGATTATCTACCTCTTATATTCAACACTGATGTTTTAGTGTTGCTTCGCCAGGTTATCAACCCCCCCCCCACCCTCAAGCGAGTGCACGCAGAATTTGACCCCCCAACGCTTCAAATTCGCTCCCTCCCCCGCTACAGCTTAGGAATTTTCTCCCCTCGCCACCAGCACCACTCACCTTCGCTGCATACCTTGCTTCCCCAGACGCTGTTATATAACATTCAGGAGCAAGATAATTGGGAAAAAAACTCCGCGGTCGGACAATTGGAGAAAAAGAAAACATTAATTGTATAAAGAAAAAAGAAAGACAAAAAAAGAAAGAAAAGAAAAAACAAAAGGACCCCGTCCCGAACCTCGGCCGACCACCAGAGAGTTAGTCCTCCCCGAAGATCAATTCCGAGGACTCCAAACCCTCTGGAGGCGCGTCCAGGTCTTCGAACAGGTCGTCCCGCTTGATGTCGTCGGGGGGTGACTCGACGCTCTCAATCGTGGCCGGCGCAATGCCGGGCCCTGATCGAAGTGCGTCAAGAGTCGGATCACCGGGGTGATCCTCCTCTGCGCTGGTCGATGGGCCCACTAGAGGAGCATCCATGGCTGCCAATGCGGCATCTATCTCACTAGTCAGATTTCACGGATCGTCATCCTCGGCTGGCTCCCCGCGAGATCGTTAGTGATGTGTTTACCGATGATCTAACCGGAACGCGAAATTTACGTCTCTGTCAATGCGGTATTCCGCTCACCGACGAGAGCGTCGAAGTCATCCTCCTCTTCGGATCTGCGAGATAGTTAGTACTGCATTTACCAACGACTTGATCAGAACAGAGAACTTACATCTCCACCAAAGGGGCCTCCAACTCCCCGGCCAGGTCCATCTCCAACAACTCCTCCTCTTTCTTCTCGACCCTGCGTCTCCTCGTGTCGGGCATGGTAGCATCGACGGACTGCTCCTCGTCCTCCTCTTCTCTTGGGCGCTTCGTCCCCTTGTTCGCCGCCGCCTGCTCCACGGCCGGCGCTCCGTCCATGTCCATCATGGGACACTCTAACCCACCTCCCTTTCTCCACAAAAAAAACCACCACATCTTGTCCGTCTCCCAGCCCGTAGGCTTGAGACCCCCCCTTCTCTCCAACTTTCTCCTCTTCTCCGCCACCTCCGCGACCAACGCCGCCTTGGTATCCTTCTTCCTACCTCTCCCCAGGATACCAAGTACGACGTAGGCTCGCTTCAGCACCTCTTTGAGCACTGGGACTGTCACTCCCTTCCCAGTCCCAGTCCCCATCGACGTTGCCAACCGTCCAGATTTTCCATCCAGGATCGGTGGCAGGGGGGAGCGGCGTGTATGGCGGCGGTGCAGCTGGTGGTGGCAGCGGAGACGAACCGGCGACGGACGGATCAGCAATGGAAGGAACGGCGGGATCTGCCAGTATCGGAGCTTGAGGGTCGTTCGGATGTGCTCCTGCGTCATCTCGAAACGGTACAGGTCGGCATCGGTGGTGGGTTTCGGGGAGGCGGGCTGCGGGCTGCGGGGTACTTGGGCGACGGCCGCGCTTGTTCGATGTCGATGGCTTGATGGTTGTGATGCCGGT